>NW_004949130.1:350861-365437 GCF_000317375.1 Microtus ochrogaster
ATATTCAGAGAGTCCGGGTTTATCCCCTGCTTTTCGAGTCACAATCCAGCTGGCATTGGTGAGCTCCCAATAGATCATCCCCACTGTCTCCGTGGGTGGTTGCACCCCTCTTGGTCCTGACTTCCTTGCTCATCTTCTCCCTTAGCTGAGATTTCTTAATGGCAACTGTAAACTTCCTTCTTAAGGAGTGTCTTAGCTGTGTCCCAGAGGACCTAGTAAGTTGCTCTGTCCTTTTAATATGTTGCAAGGAATTATTCCTTTCTTGATTTCTTTGGTGACTCAACTGTTCATTCAAAAGTATATTATTCCATCTTTAGGTATTTTTTTTAGTTTCTGAAGTTTCTCTAAATTTATAGATGCATATGTTCTATAAAATTAAAGTAAAAAATATAATTTTAAACAGACCCATTACAAGAAATCATATTGAAGCTATAATTAAGTCTCCCTCCAAAGAAAAACCCAGGTCCACATAAATCCATTGCTAAGGTCTATCAAGCTTTTTTTATTTCATTTCATAATGAAAATTCAAAAATTATTTCATTTTTTTCTCCACTGTAGACTTATAGGATACAAAGAATTCCTCCTCCCTCCCCTCCTCCTATCCTCCTCCCTTTTTCTCCCCTTCCATCTTTCTGCATTTGTCAAGGGTTGCTTTGTGGCCTATGATATGATAAGTTTTGGAGGTTCCCTGTGCTGCTGAGAAGAATCCCTACCAATCAGATGGAATATCCTATAGATACCTGTCCATCCAGCTGGTCTGTGATATATTAGCTCTGAAGTCTCATTATTGAATTTGGAAGATTGTCTCCATTTCTGTTCCTGTTGCTATGATAAAATACCCAGGAAACAGCAACTCTGGGAAAATAAGGTTTATTTTGGTTCATAGTTCTGGGGTACAGTCCATCATGGCTGGGAATTTATGGCAGTAGGAGCCTGAGGCAGCTGGTCCCATTGCCTCCCTGTCAGGAAACAGAGACATGAGTTTGTGCTTCCAACTTTCTCCTTTTTAATGTAGCTCAGGACCTAAGCCCAGGGAATGGTACCACCCTGTTTGAGGGTGGACTTTCGTACCTCAGTTAACTCAGATAATCCCTCACAGATGTGCCATGAGGCGTGTCTCCTAGATGATTCAAGATCCTGCCAGACTGATGGTAGTCACCCTCAAAGAGGCCTCTCTAAATATGGGAGTGGGGTATTGACCTCTCACTACTATTAGGTCAAGACCTATGGCCGTTTATGCTTTTCAGTATTGACAAAATTGGGAGCCCCAATACTGGGTGCATAAATCCATTGCTGATGGATTGTTTCCTTTGTTAATGGCCTTCTTCATCTCTTTTGACAAGTTCTGTGTTTAAGTCTACTGTATCAGATATAATAATAGCTATGTCTACTTATTTACAGTTTCCCTTGGGTTGATTTACATCTTTTGACTCTCAGTTTTACATTTATTCTATTCTCGCTGATTTCCCTCCTAGCTATGGGTAAAATCTTTTTCTTATTCTTATATTTAACAATCATTTAATTTTGTACTAGAATCTTTGGTTGGTTACTTTGTTGAGTTTTGTTTGTGTTTTTGGAGACAGGGTCTTACTGTGTAGTTCAGGCTGACATGATGGAGTCCTCATGCCTCCATCCGCTGAGTGTCGGGATTAGAGGTATGGACCATTATAGCCAGACAGAATTTCCTTTATCTTTTTATTCTGGAATTATTTTGCTTTATAGGAAGAATTCTAAGACAGAGTTTTCTTATACCCTCGCTCAGTCTCAGTGAGATTGTGTTGCCTTATATGTCAACCTTCAGGTTGATGTGCTGTGAGGTTCATCTGTCAAATCCGAGAAATTAACATGACATAATAGTGATAATAGTGATAAATACCCACAGAGTCCTCGGGCCCCTGTCACACTCAGCAGTCCCATCTTAACCCCATCCTGTCCTTGGCTTTTTCTTGGTTCCTTGCTCTTCCGGGACCTTCATACATTTGTATCCTTTTGATAATTTTATAGAACAGCTTTCATTTTTGGTTTGCCCTTATTTTCCTGTGAATATTGTGGAGTGGTGACTTTGGGAGCAGTGACAGGTGACGTGCAAGCATTAGCTTTCCTTGCTGATGTAATTGGATATCTGGCGGAAATGACTTAAGGGAGGAGGGACTGATTTTGCCTGGAGTTGGAGAGGGTGCCGCCTGTCATTGCTGGAGAGGCATAGCAGGGTTCTTGGCAGCAGGGGTGTGCCCCTGGCCTCACATCCTGTGGACGAGGAAGTGGAGAGGGCTGGGCACAAGGTAGCCCTCCAGGTCCACCTCAGGTAGCCCTCAGTTAGTCCCCCAACCTCCCGAAAACAGTACCATCAGCTGGGGACTAAGGATTGGATGAGCCAGCCCGTGGCCACATGTACACTCAACTGCAGTATGCTTTGCTAAACATGTCCTATCCCGATGACCATTGAATTGACATGCAATTCATTTCTCTCCCACAATGCTGGGCTTATTATGCTTGGATTTCTTCTCCTTATGCTGTGACCTAATGTCTCTTAAGAAAGACTCACCTCATCTGCTTCTTCCTGTTGGGCATTTTGAGTCTTGTCCCAGAAAACACTGTGGTATTATTGATGGTGGGAACGCAGCCTTTTCATGCTAAAATGGGAAGTTCTTGGGTTAGAATCAGGAGCTTTGGGATGCCCTCTATGTTGGGGCCATTGCTTGGTTAATTCCACGGCAGGCTATGGCTTCCATCTGGGCCCTGGTGAGGGCTGGCCCACAGCACATATTCATGTAAAACTCCTCCAGCCTGCCCTTCTTATAGCTTAGGCAGCCTGAAGCAGGTTTCCTTGTTTAGATAGTGGGAAAAATTCTCCCAATGGAGACTTTCACCAGCCCCACCTTCCTGAATGATTTTAGCTCTAACTCATTAGTTGAATCTAAGGGTTCTCCTCCCACCTCTGTGTTTTTAAGACAAGAAGTTTGTGTTTAGGTACCAGGATAAAGTTCTAATCTTAACAGTGGTTTCAGCTTCTGTGTTTTTTAAAAAAACTTATCTTATAATTTTAATTTGCTACTGGTGATTTTTATAATATTCTTGCAAGTGGGGGGTTTCAGGTTGAGAAGGTCTCTCTCTGTTATATTTTACCCAGCATCCTTTGAAGTTGTCTAGCAGGAGGGCCGCTGGCACAGTGTGCTATGCTGGAAGCCTTTTCTCTGTTCAGAGATTATGATAATCCCCCACCCTCACTTGCTCCGGCCCCGATAGTAACATTCAGTAGTTTGCCTGAGTTGGCAAGGCAGGTCCAGTGGGCAGATCAGAGGAGAAGCCAAGTGTTCTCAGAGACAAGCACAAGGGTTCAAACTTGGAGGAACGATTCAATGAGATGAACCAGTAACGGCTTGAGGCAGGCGCTGTATCAGGCATTCAGGTAGGCTGAGATTTTAGGACTGTTAGAGTCTGGGCCATTAAACTGTCAACTATGCAATGATACCACTGTTCGGGAATAGGGTATAGTCTGCTGTCAGCAGCATGAATTCGGGGAGACTAAAATCTTCTCTTTGGATGCAACATATCTATTTATCTATCTATCTATCTACCTATCTATCTATCATCTATCTATCTATCTATCTATCTATCTATCTATCTATCTATCTATCTATCTATATTTTGCCCAAGTACATTGGGGTCGGACAGTTTAAAGGACGGTGGACACAGGTCAGTGACGGCTTGGTGTTGAACTCTGTGCACAGGACAGCGTGGCTCTACTGTGGAAATGGCAGTGTGATGCCAGCCTGTTCTCGGGCTGGGTAGACTCCGTCATCCACTTGCAGTGGCAGAGGAGAAAAGTAAGTTTGATTTTCTGCAGTGACTGGAAATCTTTCAAGGGGCTCTTGTTAGGAGCTTAATTGAGGTAGCCAAGGAGCAGCACTCAGCAGCTCTTCAGGAAGGCGGAATTTGCAAATACTCGCTCGGAACTTGAATGTGTTGAAAATGTGAAGCCCCCTTTGGCCTGTGAAGGCTTCCTGCACGTCCTGGAATCCTCTCGGCGTTTTTAGTGTCTTCACACTTGCGTCTTCAGGCTGCTGTCGAGTGGGTCCTTGAATGAGAATAGCTTGAGGAAGTTAGAATGGTTTCAGAACCATGCGAAAACTGGAAGAACTGGAGAAATTTTCTAAAGCGCGTTGCTTCCTGAAAAGCAAGGTGGTCGTTCAGGAATTACGCACATTAAGGAGCAACAGAACAGACCAGGAGGACCTCCGATCGTTGTTGTATTCGTTTGGTTTTAGGACTAAAATATTTTGATAAATCACTTTTTATGTTATAATGAGATCAGCTACTTAGGGCTTGGGATGGAAAATTCCACGATGCTTACTATGAACTTGATCTGAGAACATGTTTTGTGCCGTAAATCTTGGAAACACAGAAGGACTGGGGGGTTCTGAGGACTGTGTGTGGGGATGGCTTGGAACAGCTGAGCCCCACTTTGCTCCACTGTTCGTCCCCCTCCTGCCCTCCATCTTCCTCACACCCCCCAAGCCTCACGACTGCTCAGACTGGAAGGACTCTCCATGCTGAAGGGTCCTGACCAGACAGCCCTGGTGAGCTGTGGAGCTGCGGCAGCTGTCAGCCAGGGGACACCTTTGCAGTGGCTGTCGTGTGAGTCACTCCCCACCCAGCATTCTCGTGCTCTAGAAACTGAAAATGGCAGATCTCTGTGTCCTCGGAGTGGCAAATGCAGCTGGCTTGAATTTTTTTCTTCTTCTTTTGTGTTTGGCAGACTAACGCCTTTCTGCAAAGAAGATGAACCAGGATTATAAGAAATCAGATGTGTGTATTTGGTATGCAATATTTTTGTATTACAAATAGCTACATTCTAACCCACATTAACCCCATGATATGTGAATTTTGCCAACTCCTGCTGTGTCTTTTAAATCAAATCCAGTAAATCACTATGAATGCTCTAATTTCTAAACAAACTAGTCTTCCATAGAGGTACTTTAACACTGTACTGCAAATGAGACAACCTAAGACGGATGGACCATCTTTGTTAATTATGTAGTTTAATTGATCAAAACCACCAGATAGGATTTTATTTATAGCGGTTTTGTTTAGTATCAAATTCTATACTATTAAAGAGCTTGTGAGTCGTATATTTGGGGGGGTCATTAAGATATAAGCCGTTATTTAGCTTCTGTTAACCTTATTAAGTACCTTTTTTTTTGGGTCTAGCTCCTGTCACAATATGAAATTGCTTTTAATTGAGATGACCAACTTCCATTAGATTGTTCGACCCCCATTGTGTGGACGAACACAAAGCACTTTTCATTTTTGCTCTATTGATCGAGCAGCAATTTGCTTGAACTGCATTCAAAACCTGGTGGAGAAAGATGGGGAAGGTCTCTTTAAAGGCACATTTCCCCTCTGCCCTGCCCCGCTGTTGACATGTAGCTAATTCTGCACGCCAGTAGGGGGCAGTGGCGAGCAGAGGCCCAGACAGAAAGCTGCCAGTCAGCAATGATAGATTATTATTCGTTTCTGTTATAGGTGGGGTGTGCAGTCGGTTACAGTAATAATTACCAGGAGTAGAGGGTTTCCTAGGCAACCAATTTCCCCCCTCATTCATGCTGTTGCTGAGAGTGTCTGGAAAGCATGACATTGCTGTATTCTGAGGTCTGTTGCCCCCTGCTGCTCCAGGTTTGAGGTTAGTTACAGCATCATAAGATGCTCTGAAGCATAGAGAGCTCAGGCTGGGCTTAAAAAGCATGCCGGGGAGAGGGCCTCTCCTCCCTGGCTTCCCTGCTAAGGACCCGAGTTCTGAAAATGCAGATTCTCCATCCTGCTTGGCAACAAGGTTATGAGCTCTCTCACTCACCGAACCCTTTCGTTTTCCATTATTCTGGAGACCGTGGATGAGTCCATTTTAAAAGTTTTATTATTACGTCAGGAAAATGTGCAGAAAGCGGGTCTTGCCTTTAGGATTCGAGTCCGATAAATGAACGGGCATCAGTCGTCGCTCATCATGGAGGTACATGGGGGCTTATTCGTCTTATGAAAACGGACCCTAAAAAGGAAGGTAACTTCCGGCACGAGCAGGCGCGGTCCTGTATGTGGTAGGAAAATAATAGACGCTGCATCTGTTATCCGGGCGCTGTGCATGAATCACAGCATCCTACATCCGGGGCTCTCTAATCTTTCATTTTAATGAACTTACATGGAGTGTTGTGCGGTGATAAAAAGTAGCATTTGTTTGTGTCTGCTCTGAAGAAAGATAGCGATCCGGGCTTCAGTCTTAGGTGGAGATGTGAAGTGTTTATCCATTTTCCAGGCAGAAGTCGTCACAAACAGAGTTGGCAGTCCAGATCTTGTTCTGTGCTAGGAGGCTACAGGAACGCTTGGTCCCACGTACCAGACCCATCTATTACCTCAGTTCTCAGTGAGCTGTAAGCTGTCCTCTTCTCAGCATTCATCACGGAGACACCGCTGGTGTTAGCTTCCTTCTGGGCGAGCTGGGAGCTTTGTCTGTGCTGGGGCGGCTCAGAGGCCAGGGAGCCTCTTGAAGAAAGGTATTAAAGGAGCAGGGCTCTGGTTCAGCGGGCTCTGGTTCCTTACATGGTCTGGCTGTCCATCTTCGGTAGATGTCCCTGCCGTGCATACGTACCCTTGTTTCTTCTTGCCTTCCTGCTGGTCACGGTGGTTGGGAACCTGTAGTCAAGCGTCAGAAGCAGGAAGGATGCACGAGGCAGCTTGGACCTGATTTTCTGAGAGGCGAGAGACAGCAGCTCTGGGCCCTTTGATTTCCCAGAATGCCTGGAGGAGAATCACTTCCTGCCCCTGATCTGGCCTCTGCGTCGGTATCAGAACATGGGCCCTCACACTCAGCTTCACTGGGCACTAAGAATCTACGTTTCCCCAGATGTCCAAGTTACCCTGAGCACCAACTGGAGGCACTCTGTCCTTCAGTTTCATAAAGCACCAAGAAGGTCCGGAGCAGAAGTTCCCAGGCACCCTCCTCGACATGAGCTTGTGGGTTGAGTTACTAAGACTGAGATATGTGGCCTGTGTTTTTGATAGGGATACTGTAAAATGTAATTGGCTAAATGGATCCATCAGGCTGGGGTCATCTGAAGTTTAGACTCACTTTAAATACTTTAATAATCTTTTACAAAAGTGTTTATTAGCTAAAGCTACGAGGCTAACACCTGCTGGCTCAAACAGTTTTATCAAGTAATTCCAGGTTTTCTTGCAAACCATTAAACAACCTAAACAGAAGGGAGTGGGTCTCTTGGAACACAGTGGCCTGATAGACTTCACAGTTTTAGCCAAGGAAATATTTTTTTAATTTTCATATTGTGTATCTCTAGCATAAATTATCTGGACTGAAGGGCCTCGCCAAACTAATGCTACAGGTTAGATAATAAATGATATCATGATTTACAGCAAATTAAAGACCTGTGATGAAGTCATTATTTGCTGACAGACACCTACCCTGGTAAGAGGAAGGCAGAGAAGCGGGTCCAGTGAGGCCTCTCTGAACTCTGCGTTAAAGTCACCCCTTTCTTTCCCTCATCCATATCTCTGGATTCTGGGAGAAGACACAATGTCTTAATTTTTAGAACAGCCAGTCTTCTGTTGATAAAAATGATGAAATTATATTTAAAAAAATAAGTTGGGATGTACCTTCCTTATAAGCCTGCTCTTGGTTATTTTTTTTGCTTGTTTTTCTTTAAATAATTAAGCAATTTCAGGAAACATTGTTTAAAATCTTAAGGTTAAAGCATTCTCTTTTTTTTTTTCCTGTCTCCAGATTACTCTGCACCCTAGACAAAGGGAATATTTAAACTGTTAAATCTGAACAAAGATGCAGTCTGCATATGACTTCTCTGAAGCCCTATAAAAATTCTTCAAAATTGCCTATTCACTCAAATTTACTGAGTGTAGCAAAAATGTCAAAGGCATAAAGTCAGAGAAGATTGAATAAAATAATGCAGAAAGACAGATTAGTCATGCACAGACCCACACAGCCTTTCAGAGCGTACAATACCACTCTTTATTACCGTTCTATCTTTACAAAGACTACGTTCAATACATGGAAGATGATACATGGCCAGCCATGTCATCTGCCTGTGATTCCAGGACTCATTTATCTCGGCCCTTTTCACAGTGACATTGATGAGAGATCGCAGTGTTTTCAGAGTATTGTTTTATTTATCATATATAATGGCTGGGGAAAAAATAGGAATTATGTCACCGATAGCACATAAAAGAGTCGCACAGACGCTTCTGTCACGAAGTTTGGTAAAGCCTAGGACAAGGGGGCTCCTGTTGGTGCACTTCTCAGCCCGCCTCCCCCAAACCATCCCCCAAGATCTGTGTGCTGATAACGGCCGAGAAAAAGAGAGCAAATGTTCCATTCGGTCAGATGTCGGATATCCCAGCGCTTGTAAAAACTCTTCGGCCATTATGTTTGTTTTTTTTTTGTTCAAGTGTAGGGCCCGTTTTAATGACTCGGGGAGTCTCAGAGTGTGGTTTCTGCATTTGCAAAGGGAACGAGACCGATTATCAGCCACAGTTTTGTGTCTTGCAAATTTAATAAAGAGCAGCCCTTAAGATAGAATTTCTTAGGCTGCCACAATTGACAAAAGCCAGCTATGTGGAAATGTCAACAGCAAACCTCATCAGCGGGCTGCAACGTTGTGCAATCAAGAGAGCACCATAGCTCCATCTAAACAAATGTATAGAATGTGCAGGGGGCAGGGCTCAGGACCCAGGATCTTAGGGCTGGGGGCAACTGGCATCAGCTTGCAGTGGGAACATGTTAAGCGATTCTGGGGCTGGGGTGGGGTGTCCCCTTCCGTGACCTCTAAGTTGCAGAGCTCCCTTTCCATTTCTGAAAGGGAGAGCAGCTGAGCTGGTGACCGGCAGCTGTCTTGTAGAGTGGTGCTCTTTGGGGCATCCCATTGCCATGCTTTTGCTGTGGTCAGAAGAGAAAAGACAACTCGTGTATGTTGGGGGTCTCTTGTGTTAGAACAGAGAGCCACCCCCACACACACACACACACACACACACACACACACACACACACTCTGCTGGCTATTTGTCCCCTCAGTAAAGGTTTGGGGGCCATTCCCTGGGCTACACTCTAGCCCTATCTTGTCATAGCAGCACTCTCTCCCTCTCTCTCTCTCTCTCTCTCTCTCCCTCTCAGGGCCAGTTTTCTATTTGTTCTCTTGAGTTCTTTGTAGAAGGATGGGTTGGATTCTGTAAACTGAGGTGCTGCAGTGGGAGCCAGTCTACTCTGCAGGATGTGACGACACATTCCTTCATCCTCTGGAGAGTTTGCTGTGGTCCTCGCTCTTGTTTGTGCATCGCTGGCCTCTAGTGGACTGGCAGACTGAACACGTGAAGGATCTCCAAGTGAACAGAAACTCAGAGGCAGAAAAGCCTCCCCAGGGTCCCTAGGCCCGAGCGTCTCCAGTGTTACTGTCCCCGGTAGTAGAGACAAATGGACTTCCGGGTGGAGAGTAAGGCAGAGACCTTCGGGCAGTGTGCGTTTTCCCAGCGTTTTGTGGGGACAGCAGAAATCTTTGGTGGGGTGGTACACACACACACACACACACACACACATTCTGGGCAGGGTGGAATTTTGGGCCTCACTTGCTAAGCAAGTGTTTTTACAGCTAGCCCATAACCCCTAAATACAGGTAGGTTCTAGATAATCTCTCAACCCCTGAGCAATGTTCCAGGCACAAAGCCTCAGATATCTTGAATGGTGTGTGCCAATCCCATCCCTTAGCATCTCCTTTTCCATGCTCCCTTTTTGTCCCCCTCCTGCCATTCTTCTTTTCCTTTCCTCCATCTTCTTCTCTCTCCCTCCCTCTCTCCCTCCCTCCCTCCTCCCCTCTCTCCCTCCCTCCCTCCCTCCCTCCTCCCCTCCCTCCTTTCTCAACTGCCTTTTTGCTCGTTTCCCTTCTTTCTTCTCTTCCTCCTCTATCCTCCCTTCTCACTGGCTGCCCAAGTAACCTGCGACACTGTCTTCAGTCCCCACCTGGGACTGGCTCCTAGGCACCAGCCATTCCTGAACCAGCTTGTCTACTCCACGCATGAATGAAGGTCTGGCACACACCTGTGGTACGTAACTTAGTAGTGGGTCCAGGAAGAGTGAGGGGGCCATGTGCTACACCCCCTGCAACCACTACAGAGGCATCAGTTCTGCCATTATACCATTGCCAGGCACTGCCCAACCACCCTGGATGTTCCTTCCATTCTCTGGGAAGGCTCCAGCAAGCAGATGTCCCAGAGAGGGGGGCAGGGAGCTAGGGAGAGGCAGCAGTCTGCTTCTACGTTGCTGGATTCCTAATGATTCAGATGAAGGAGAAACATGTATTTATATAAAACCAGGCAAGATGACGCACGCCTGTAATCCCAGCACTTGAAAGTGGAGGCAGATGCTCAAGGTCATCCCTGACTATACAGTGAGTTTGAGACTGGCCTGGGATCCATGAAGCCCTGTCTCAGACAAATATGTATGCATTTAGAAATCTGAATAGTAGCAGATGCGGTGTGCGGGCCTGGGCCCTACCTTTGTGGAACTTTGAGACTAGTAAGCAAAACAAACAAACAAACCATGAGTATACATGGACCCAGAGAATAACTGGATAGTATGTGATCAGGAAAGGCCTCAAATGAGGTGGCGTTATTGAGACCAGAAGGATGACCAGGACAGGCTGTGGTGGAGGAGAGCTGGAAAGAGGCAATTGTGGGTGCCAAGACCCTAAGGCAGGAATGCCTGGGAAATGTTGGATGAGGTTGGGGAACAGGGCAGACAGCAGAGAGAGACTGGGTAAGGGAAGATTGTGAGGGCCTTGCTGGCTGTGAAAGGGTTTATTCTCCAGCAATGGGAGGTGCTGGAAGTTCCTAATAGGACAAGAATTAGGTAGAACCCACATTTAGAGACCATCACTGTGTCTTCTCCATCAGAATGGATGTGGGAGGCTGACACAGTGCAGAAGGACCTTCTTTTCAGACAACATGTTGGCAGCGATGAAGAGAGAAAGGATACGTTAAAATAGACCTTAGAGTCAGAACTCATGGGACTTGTCGATGGCCTCCTTGGGAAGCAGAATTGAGGACCATCTCTCACCGGCAGGGCAATTGGGGATCACAGGTAGATACAAAGGAATCACTAAGAAACTTGGGGACACCTGGCAGGATGCCTGCCTCCCAGCCATGTCTGGACCCCAGTGGGCCTTTCCTCGCTGGTTCTCAGCTTGCTTCCCAGGGCTTGTTTTCAGTTTTCATCTTCCCTTCCTCACCTTCCCACTCTCCTCTTTCCTCTGTTTCATATTCCATTTATTTATTTATTTATTTATTTATTTATTTATTTATTTATTTATTTATTTATTTATTATGTTAAAGACAGGCTTACTATGTAGCGGAGGATGGCTTAGAATTCTCCATCCCCTTGCCTTAGCTTCCTCAGTGCTGGGATGACTGGCCCGTGCTATCATCCTCTTCTGAGGGACTGGAGAGACGACTCAGCAGTTCGGAGCACTGGCTGCTCTTCCAGAGCACCAGGGTTCAACTCCCAGCACGTGCATGCCAGCTCACAACTATCTGTAACTCCAGTTGCAGGGGATCTGAATCTGATGTTCTCTTGGTCTTTATAAGCACCAGCCATGCACGTGGTATATGAACAAATGCAAAGAAAACACCTGTGCACACAAAATGAAGCAAGAAAATGCATAGCCTAGTGTAGGCACAGGTTGTCGAGACAGTGGCGTGACAGTCTGGGAGCCCTGTACAGTGCGCAGGAGGCGGTGTGACTCACAAGGGAACAGAAAGGAGAGGCGAGGTAACTGAGAATGGGGTGGGGTGGGGAGGAAGGAGGGTCATGGGTGGGCTGAGGGGATGGGCAGCTGTGGGATGAGAGCAGGGCCAGCCTGATGGCTGAAATACAGTGTCTAGAAGCAGGCTTGTGAATGATAAGCCAACTCATAGAGGGCACTAGAGGGAAGTTATTTATGGAAATGAGTCAGACCTGATCAGAGGTTAGAATACCAGACTTCCGTACCCTAACCCCATGTCTTATTCATGTGTTAAAACAGAACGGCTTATTTTATTTTATGTGTATGACTGCTCTGTCTTCATGTTTGTCTGTGCACCACATGTGTGTCTGATGCCCGAGAAGGTAAGAAGTGGGTGTTGCATCCCCTGGAATTAGAGTTATATATCATGAGCCATCCCATGGATGCTGGGAACCAAACCAGGGTCCTCTGGTGCTCTTAACTGCTGAGCTATTTCTCTAGTCCCTTTGTTACATTAAAAGAAAAAAAGACATCAAAATTATGTTCCTAAGGGCTAGAGAAATGGCTCATTAGTTAAAAGCAAAGGATTTGGGTTTAATTTCCAGAATCCATATTCAGTGTCTCACAAGCTCCTATAACTCCAATTTCAGGGGATCCAATGCCCTTTCCTAGCCTGCATGCACATTGCATGTGCACAGTATACATACTGACAAGGAGGCACATACGCAAACACATAAGTAAATTTTTTTTGAAGAAATTATGTCCCTAACCAGGTATGGTACCACATATTTGTAATCCCAGCCTTTGGGAGGTTGAGGCAGGAGAATCTCAAGTACAAGGTCATCCTGGTCTACTGAGTGAGAGACAGTGTCATAAAACAAAACGAGTGTGTTCCGTTATCTTCTTGTTAAAGCTTTGCTTGTGACAGTGACAGATTGGAGAAAATCCCAGGGTCTGGCAAAAAGCAACTGATTCAAAATAAACTACTCTAAAGCTGTGTGGTCATTAAGAGGACTTTAAAAACGTCTCCAGTAAGATGGGCCGTGCTTATGGTGCATTTGAAGTTTCGTGAAAACAAAACTCAGGTACCTTGCTTTGTGGAGAACTTCATGCGAGTCACTGTGTTAGCCTCTGATAGTCAGGCTCTCCAGGAAAATGAACAATCGATGGAGAACGTGAATACATACATGTACACATTCATGTACACATCTAGCCCTCACCTGTGGGTCTGCCGTCAGTCTCTGCCTTAGGTGGATTGATCAATCTACCTATCCGTCTACCTGAATTAGCTTTGTGGTGACAGTTGGCACATCCTGAATCCCCAGGGCGTCCCAGCAGACTGGGGACCCAGGGAAGAACTGAGCCCATAGCTCAAGTTCAACAGCAGTTGGGGGGCAACTGCTTCTTTTTCTTCTTTCTTGGGGAATCTCCATTTTTTTCCCTCTTAAGACCTTCGATCAACTGATTGGATGAGGCCATCCACATGATGAAGAACAATCTTCTTCGATCAGAGGCTACTTACTTAAATATCGATCACACTAAAACTAAACTCAACCAAAACAAAAACCCTAAAACCAAAAACCTTGGAGACAATATCCAGACTGGGGCACCATCAGTCGTAGGGCTGAGCAAGGTTGATAGGTGGCATTGTTCTGTGGAGGTGTTGCTTCTGGGCACGTTCTTACATGTTCTCTGCAGTCCAAGGCTTCTACCATAAGTGTGCTTTTATCTGAGCATGTGAAAAACGGAAAATGAGATCCGAATGATCTAACGTGACCCCCAGGAAGCAGCCCTTGCCATGTCTGAAGAGGAGACATTTTTATAGCGGCTGCCCCTCTCCTGCTCAGGCCCTGGTTACCGAGTCCTGTATTTTCTCTTAGATTTATAGTTTAAAGTGATAGAATACCCGCAGGGCCAGGAAGCAAGAGCAAGAGGGGAACTCATGTGTGTCTCACACCCTGTGAGCAGTTTCCTGTCCCTTATGTCTTTCTGTTCCAGTTTTATGTAGATCTCCCTCTACCCACTCTTCTTTTTTGTGTGTGTCTCCTGTATTGGTGAAGATGGTCTTGAACTGCTTATCTTCCTGTTTGCACTTTCTGAGTGTAAGGATTAGAAGCCTGCCCCTTCCCCTGCCAGCTTTGTTTGCTTGAGATAGGATTTCACTGTGTAGCCCAGGCTGGCACTGAATCCCCCAATCTTCCTGCCTTGGACTCCAAGTGCTGGGATCATAGGCCTGTTCCACCACTTCTGACTAGCCGCTTTTTTGTGAACTTTGCTTTTGGGAACTTTGATGATATGTTACCATGTGGTAACATATGATGATATGTTACCATGTTACCTTTTGCTCAGTAAGCCACTCCTCTATTGATGAGCATTCATGTTCTTAGTTTTCTGTCACCAGGAGCGGTTTGGTCCCCAGCAGCGTCGCACGTGTGTCTGAGTGTTCTTCTTAGGGTGTGTTCCTGAAAGACGTGCTGGGTGTACGCATCTGGGATTGGGAGGAGTTAGCCCTGAGAATATCAAGTGGACTTACCATGGTCCTGGGCTCTCACACACCCCCCTTTGCTCCATCTGTGGCCCGTAGGTGTTGTAATTGCTGAAGTGATGGGTTTTATTTTTGTTATGTATCTCTGTGTGTGTCTGTGTGAGTGTATATAACACATGTGTGCATATGTCCACAGAGGCTAGCTGAGGGTATGGGATCCCCTGGAGCTGGAGTTATAGGTGATTGTGAGTTGTCTGGTGTAGAACTCAGGACATCTGGGAGGACAGCTAGCATTCTTTTTTTTT
>NW_004949130.1:366157-386355 GCF_000317375.1 Microtus ochrogaster
TCTTCATCCATTCTTCCATTGAAGGGCATCTAGGTTGTTTCCAGATTCTGGCTATTACAAACAATGCTGCTATGAACATAGTTGAGCATACACTTTTGTTGTATGATAGGGCCTCTCTTGGGTATATTCCCAAGAGTGGTATTAAGAGCTATCATTCTTAACTGCGGAACCATCTCTCTAGCCCCAGAGGTAATCTTTTCTTTTTTAAATTTTTTCTTTTTTTTTATTCTTCTCTTGTACATTAAATTTCTGTCCTCAGTTCCCACCCCTTCCTTCTAGTTCTTCCTCTCCACTTCCCATCTTTCCCAGATTCACTCCTCTGTTTCCTCTCAGAAAAAGGCAGGTCTCCTAGGAATATCAACCAAACATAGCATATCATGTTTTAATAAGACAAGGCAGGCACCCCCATATTAAGGCTGGGAGAGGTGATCCACTAGGAGGAAAAGGGTCCCAAAAGCAGGTGGAAGTATCAGAGACAGCCCCTTCTCTCATTGTTGGGAGTCCCACAAGGAGACCAAGCAGCACAACCCATAACATACATGCAGAGGATCTAGGTCAGACCTATACAGGCTTCTTGATTTCTGGCTCAGTCTCTGTAAGCCCCTATAAACCCAGGTTAGTCGGTTCTGTAGGCCATTTTCTTGTGGTTTCCTGACACCTCTGGCTCCTACAATCCTTTCTCTCCCTCTTGTACAGGATTCTCCGAGCTCTGCCTAATGCTTGTCTGTGGGTCTCTGCATCTGTTCCCATTAGTTTTTGGATGAAGCTGCTCGGTGATGATTAAACTAGGTTCTGGTCTACCATGACCATGGCAACTCTTATAAAGATACCATTTAATTGGGGTGACTCACTTACAGTTCAGAAGTTCAGTCCATTATCATCATGGCGGGAAGCATGGTGGCATGCAGGCAGATATGGTGCTGAAGGATTAGCTGAGAGTCCTATGTCTTGCAGGCAATAGGAAGTTGACTGAGACACTGGGCGGTATCCTGAGCATAGGAAACCTCAAAGCCCGCCTCCATAGTGACATATTTCCTTCAACAAGGCCATACCAACCCCAGCAAAGCCATGTTCTTTATAGTAGTAATAGTGCTACTGCCTATGAGATTATGGGGGCCAATTACTTTCAAACTACCACACTAAGGATGTTGACTACTTCTTTAAATGTTTCTTGACCAATTAAGATTCCTCTGTTAAGAATTCTCTGTTTAGATCTGTACCCCATTTTTAAATTGGATTATTTGGGTTTTTTGATGTCTAGTTTCTTGAGTTCTTTATGTATTTTGGATATTAGCCCTCCATCAGACGTTGGTTGGTGAAGATCTTTTTCCATTCTGTAGGCTGCCATTTTGTCCCATTGATGGTGTCCTTTGCCTTATAGAAGTCTTTCAGTTTCATGAGGTCCTGTTTATTAAATGTTGATCTTAGTGCCTGTGCTATTGCTGTTCTGTTCAAGAAATTGCTAGAGATACAGCTCAGTGCCAGTGCATTCAAGACTGTTCCCCACTTTCTCTCCTATCAGGTTCAGTGTATCTGGATTTATGTTGAGGTCTTTGATCCACCTAGATTTGAGTTTTGAACAGGGCAATAGATATGGACCTATTTTTATTCTTCTACATACTGACGTCAATTTATGTCAGCACCATTTGTTAAAGATGCTTTCTTTTTTCCATTGTGTATTTCTGATTTTTTTTTATAAAAAACCAGGTGTCGTTAGGTGTGTGGATTTATTGCTGGGTCTTCAGTTCAGTTCCATTGACCAACCTGTTTTTATGTCAATACCATATGGTTTTTTATTGCTATAGCTCTGTAGTATAGCTTGAAATTAGGGATGGTGATACCTCCAGAAATTCTTTTATTATATAGGATTGTTTTAGCTATTCTGGGTTTTCATATGAAGTTGAGTATTATTCTTTCAAGGTCTGTAAAGATTTGTGTTGGAATTTTGATGGGGGATTGCATTGAATCTGTAAATTGCTTTTGGTAAGATAGCCATTTTTATTATGTTAATCCTACTGATCCACGAGCATGGGAGATCTTTCCATCTTCTGATGTGTTTTCCAGTTTCTTTCTTCAAAGACTAGAAGTTCTTGTCATCAGATCTTTTACTTGCTTGGTTAGAGTTACACCAAGATATTTTATATTATTTGTGGCTATTGTGAAGAGTGTTGTTTCCCTGGTTTCTTTCTCAGCCCATATGTCATTTCTATATAGAAGGGTTACTATTTTTTTTTTAGTTAATCTTGTATCCAGCTATGAAGTGATCTTTTCAATAGTGTGAGCCCATTACACAAACATGGACTAAGAACTTAATAATCTATAGTTCCCCTATCACCCTACACCCCAACCTTCTTTACCCAAGAAAGTTTCTTAGTTCTCTGCCTTGGGATTTTTATGCCTCTCTTTGATGTATGTTTTTCATGTCCTGCATTCTTACAAATGTGTGTGTATGTGTGCACGTGTTCATGCACATATGCACAAGTATGTGGTACTGGGTGTTAAACCTAAGATCTAACACATGCTAGGTAAGCTTTAGATCACTGAGCACACCCCCAGCCTTCACTGGTAGATATTAAGTGTTTTACCACCAAGCTGTGTCTGTAGCATTCTGTTTACTTTTATGTTAAGATGGGGTCTTGCTAAATTGCCCAGGCTGGTTTTGAATTCGTGATCCTCATGCCTCAGACGTGTAAATAGCTGGAATAGCAGGTGTTAACCACTAGGCCTAGCCAGAAACACTTTGTTGCTGTTGTCTAGTTCTTATTTTTTTTAAAGATTTAGTTTTTGTTGTTGTTAATTATGGGTGTGTATGCATGTGAATATGTATTTGGGTATGATGGTGTCTTTGGAGTCCAGAAGAGGGTGTCAAATCCCTTAGAGTTGTGAACTGTCTGATGTGAAGGCTGAAAACCAAACTCAAGTCCTTTAATAGACTGATCAGTAAGTGTACTTCACTGCTGAGCCATCTCTCCAGACCACCGAAAGGGCTCTTTTCCTCAGCCCATCTCCCTGAGACCAGCCAGATCTATCCCCTAACATGTCATGTGTGATACTACTACTGTAGCTCCCAATGGGCCCATGGACCAGCGTCTGCATGCTTACTGAATGCCTCCCCCACCACCTTTGCCCATCTTCTTCTGCCAGGAAGGCCTGCAGGGCTGCCCTCAGCTTCCTAGCATGGTCCTTGCATTCCTCTCCCTGGAGTGAGCCAGTATGGGATTGGGCACAGGTTAACATGGGTAGGAGGTTTGTTTTTAATTATTTTATCTTTTTTTCACAATGATCTGATATGCAAGTTTTGTTGTATACTGAATAGCATGGAATTTAGAAGTGTTTTCTTATTTCCTTTCACACTGAGACTTGTTCTTGACATTCTTGCCCTTTGTTGTTCTTTTATATCATTTATCGGTTTTCTTAGACATTCCTGTGGGTGTTTAAAATGACAGCGTGGAGTCAGTAGATCCCTCAGGGAGAGAATCAACATCTACACAACATTCCACTAATGCATCCATGGACATGGTCTATCTCTCCATTGGGTTAGGACTTTTTTATGAGCCTTTGATAAAACTCTTTACATCCTGCGGAGTTTATGAACTTGCTTCGTTCAATTTCTTTCTAGACAGTTGATATTCATCTACATGGATCTTATTGCCATGTAGTCCTTCAAGATATTTCTGTTTATCCTCCTCATCCAGATGAGTATTCGAATGAGGAAGGGGCGTTTCCTTGCCTATTTGTTGCTGTTTGAGCTGGTGAGGGATCTTGCTCTCGGCTCCTTTGGCAAGAGAGCATTGTTCTTCTCTGGGGTGAGTCATGGGTGCTCCAGAAAATCGAGGGAACATCTGGTGATCCTGGAAAAAAAATCCAGGGTAGGAGAAAAGGTCTCCTAAGATCTGTGCTTGAGTCTTGACTCTGTGGTCTACCATCCAGACTTCTAGAACATTACCCTTGTAGTCAACTGGCCAGAAAAGGAGCATGGAAGTGAAGTTCACAAGAGAAAAGGTCTGCATAAAAGATTGTCTTTTTATTCCCTTAACAGCTCAGGATAGCAAATGACTCATAGTGTCAGAGGGTTTGTGACAAATGAGCCACCCCGGGGCCAGAGGCAGCCTAGGAAGCATCCCGGAATGGGTGATGTTCCCTCTGGAGACATAGAGCTGTGGCTTTGTGGCCCTCAATGGTGGGAAGCTTCCTCAGGAGATGAATTCGATTCATCCAGAGTGCACAGACTAAAAGGGTATCCACTATCTTGCTTAGTCTGGCCTCAGTCCTCCTGCCTTAGCCATGTATTTGTATATAGTTTATTAGCAAGTTAATTAGCATATACACCTCCTTATGCATAATCATTTCTCTCTTGTGGACCTTTGGACTTCTCTTTTTTATTTTTGATTTTCTAAATTATTTATGTGTGTGTGCGCGTCTGTGTATAGGTATGGGCAGTGAATATAGTACCCATGCAGGCCAGAAGAGGGCGAGTTAGAGTTGCAGGTGGTTGTGAGCTGCCTAATGTGGGTGCATAAGTAAGACCACATGGTACTTGTCTTTTTGTGCATAACTTATTTTTAGTTCTCTCCATGCTGGCACAAATGCCAGGGCTTTGTCCTTTTGTGCCTAAGTCATATCCTTTTGTGTTCTAATCCAGTTGTGCGTTAGGGGACATATTGGTTGCTATATTGGCTGTTGTGTGAAGATGCACATGCAAGGGCCTTTGGATGCATCGTTTCATTTATTTCGGGTATTTATTGAGGCATGGTAGCTGAATCATGATGGATCTATTTTCGGTTTGTTGAGAATCCTCCATCCTGTCTTCCAGAATGACTGTACTGAGTACATCTTACCAACAGTTCTTTTCCAACTGTTTCCTTTGAGACAAGATATTACTATGCAGGCCAGACTGGTTTTGAGCACAACCGTCCTCCTGCCTCAGCTTCCTGAGTGCTGGGAGTACATGGTATACCACCATGCTGTGGCTTCTTCAAGTTTTCTGTCACCATGGCAACAGCCTTTCACCCATTCCGTGAGATTTCCAGTACCCTTTCCTAAAGCCTAGGTCTTCAGATGACACCTAGGTCCCTGTGTGTGAAGCTTTCCCCACAGGCAGCCATAAAGGCTCGGTCTTTGTGGGCGTTGTGGTCCACCCAGCACGAGGAGGCTGCATGGGGCCGATAAGTCACGATCCAGAGAGAGGCTGACAGTCACCCAATGCCCACTGATTAATGAAAACAGGGCTAACTGGACACAGAGTAGATGGTTATAAATGGTGCTGTCAGAGAAAAATAATTATTGTATTAATAAGGAAGCAATTCAAAACCAGGCTCTAAAAACGGAGAGCTGGCAACTTAGCATCTCCACGGCTGGGAGCCGGCTCGGTGGGATTGTGGGGGTGCCCCACCTCCTCTGCCTCTTGGAGGGCGCCTCCTCGCCAGCAGCATCCACGCTCAGATGTGCGTTCCTCAGTTCCACTTGACCCAGCTCTCCCGAGTGCTGCAGGCCAGCCCGGCGGGGGCTGTTTGCAGGCTCTTGGTACCATTTCCAGTGAGAATGGGGAAAAACGAGCATATCTTATTGTACCTGAAACACTGTATGATATGTACTAAATATTATGACTACTCGGGGCCCTGCAGTAATTGATTCACCCACACAGCCATTTAGTCTGCGAGCTGTTCGTTTTACAAATTCTACAATCTTTTAGAAATTCTTTCAGTGCGGAAGATTGCTGCCTGGCCTCAGATTCATTATGGTGATTGAATCCTCTTCAATAGAGAAGGTTTAGCGTGAGCACATGCCCGTGTGTCTCACTCAGAGCGAAGGCACATAGGTTAAAAGCTTGTCTGGGTGGCATAATTCACTGCCGCTGTGCCAAACAATCACGTCTTATTGTGACCTTCATAAGATTCAAAAAGGCAATAGGAAGGAGCCTGGCTTTTTTTAAACCCACTCACAGATTTAGCTTCCCAACATCTGAAGCTCGGAGAATTCCTAATTAAATAACCAATTAATAATGTAGAATAGAAAAAGCTATTTTTTTTCTGAAATGCAAAATCATAATTAATCAGAGCACAAAAAAACGGCTGCCTGTCTCTATATCAGAAAAATATAGACTAGTGTTTAAATATTCCACCACACCTGAACCCTGGCCATCCGTCATTGTTATGACTTAAAACATCTCAAACTAAATTAGGTTTTGTTTGTATAGAGTGGGGAAAGTCAGATGGCTTGAATGACAAAATTAGAACACGCTCAAATCACTGAGACAAAACCACACGAGCAAAGATGAGCAGACGCAGAGCTGCCAGGGCAGAGCAGACGCCTTCTTCAGATTCTTAAAAAAAAAAAGTGTTCCTTCCCATTTACCCAACCAATTGATCTAAGTATGAGTTTCTGACCCCCAGGCAGACATTCCTATAGAAAAAAAAAATCCCTACCTTCTTGTTAATTGCCCAAAATAGAAAGCCTGGCTGAAGAGATGCTGTTTCCTCTGCTCCCTGGTGATGCCAGTACCCTGAACCAGTCTGCTCCTGCCCATGAAGCCAGCCCCATGGCCACCAGAGAAGGCTCGCCGTCCACTGACCCACTATCCTGAATTGCCTCTTGGCACGTTTATAGTTTAAACAAAAAGCTGCCTTTAGGGTTTGTGATTCCCCCACCCCCAAAATTTATGCCAATGACACTAAATGCCAAAACCAGGGAGTAAATTTTCCAAGAAAGAAATCACTTAAAAACCCCTTTAGAGGAGCCAGGGAGAGATGGTGGCTTATTGCTTAAGAGCAAGTACTGCTCTTGCAGAGGGCTTAAGTTTGGTACCTAGCACCCACTTCAGAGACTTGTAACTCCAGCTCCAGGGCAGCTGACACCCTCTTCCAGCCTCTGCAGGCGCTGCCACTCATATGGTACCATGCCCCCCCCCATACATACATAATTTAAAAGTTCACATTTGAGGATTGCATAGACAAGTGGGTAGTCATCACCAGCGTGGCCCAAGTCTGAGCTGTTCTACTGTCTATCAGCTCTTGAATGAGTTGAGAGCCCCGCGTGCCTGACTCTCTCTGACCTGGGGAGGCGTCCTCATTGATCATGCCCTTGTGCTGCTGCCTTCTGGAAGGGAACATTTGGAGCCCATCTATCTTTCAGAGCTGGCCCTGTTGCTTTTTCCTTGAGTACAGCTTCCTGGCTTACCCAGCGAAAAACGGTCCTCTCCAAGCATGGCTGCACTGGTGTTCCTGTTTCGAGACCAGATTCCACCTTGGGTTCATCAGTGTCGGCTGTATCAAGGACGTCCCTCCTGCATCAGTTACTCATCTCCATCACCAGATGCCTCTCAGAAGCCACTTAAGGGTGGAGGCTTATTTTGGCTCCTTGTTCAGAGGACTCCGTTCACTGTAATGTGGTAGGCATGGTGCGTGGTTGGTCCATGGGTTCTGGAGCCTGCGGCGCCAACCTGGAAGCAGAGATCTTGGCAGAGGTGGAACCGGCCTGAAGCCTTCAAGCTCTTAGGTCAGCCACTGACAGTGACAGTCAACATTCCAAAAGGTTCCACAGCCTTCCCTAAACAGCGCCACCAGCCGGAGACCAAGTGTTGAAAAGCAGGTGACTATAGGATATTTCACATTTAGACCTAACACTCCACACCAGACCCTTACATTTTCGGGTGTCAATCCCTGAACCCTATCAGGTCTGGTAGGTTTAGGGAGGGGTGCCAGATGGTGCAGGTGCTTGGAGGAGGGGCCTTCTCAGCCTCCTGTGCTGGTACCCACTACCCTACCCACCACTACCACAAACCTTCGATGTATAATTTGCTGTTATGGTGGAAATAAATACTTTTCGATGACAGTTTTAGTATCAGACTTCGTGTGGTATTTTTTTTATTGACAAAACTGCTATGAATCACCATACATGAACATAATAAAAATGTGAGAAATATCTGCATTACAGCAAGATTTTTATCAATAGATCAGGGCATTGATCTCTGTTCCTCTTTAGGGTTCAGTGTGAAACTTATGTCTGTAAAAAGGGGATACCCAGGAGGCTCCCTGGACATCCTGTCCTCCAAGAGGGTTGAACGATAGGGATAGGGATCTGAAGCCTCGGGGGCAAAGGGGTTGAGGAGGTAGGGAGGAGAGCAAGCTCCTTCCTCCTGTCTTCCTGATCAGCCAGGCATCTGGATCTGCCACCTGGTGCCTTGGGTGCTAGGACACACCCCAGGCCAGCTTTTGGGTGTCTTCTACGTCTAGTGGAGAGGACGGCCTCATGGGCAGAGGCCAGTCAGTGTGTTTTGGCACAGGCCAGTGGGAATCAGACGGGAACTGTTCACTGGTTCCCTGCTGAAACGTCTCCCAGGCTGATTGTACCGTAGGACTCTTGATGCTCCGTGCTTCCCAAGCCTTTGTGGTCAAGCTGGGGTCAGGGCAGAGGAGAGTAAACACACAATCATACAAACAAGTGTGCGCTCCCTAGAATGGAGACTCAGGGATCTCCACAGGGTGTTCAAGGGATAGATGCTAGAGAGCAGAGGGAGCTCCGATGGGGGTGGGGCTTCCTGCAGGAGGGACATCTGAGCAGAGGAGCTAGGCTCAGGGACCTGCCAGCTGCAGGAACCAGAGCAGTGCTGGCAGGCAGAGCAGCCTGGGAGGAAGTCCAGTGCCTTCGAAGAGCTGAAAACTGCCCAGCGGCCAAGTGGACAGAAAGGAATCAGTGACGGGGAAGAGTCTGGAGTGGGGGGTGACAGGGATGTCTTCCAGATAAGAGACCTAGTGGGGGGTGGGAGTGGGGCTCAGACCTCACCCACCCACCATCTCTTGTGATCATGGGCACGCCCTCTGCAGAATGTCTTTCCACCCCATCTGGACCCAACTCTTGGCTCTCATGCCCTTTGGCCAGGATTGGCTTTGCCAGCTTAGAATCCTGCACCCTTCAGGGCACATGTACCTGCTGTCTGCTCTCACTGTATCAAAGACCCCCTACTGACTGGAAGAAGGGTATGCCTGTGCTTACCTGCTTAGCAGGCAGGGTCTCTGAAGGCCCTGTTCCTGTCCTGTTCAAAGGGAGAGCCTTCGCTGGGTCTGCCTACTTGCCTATGTCTCTCAAATCAACCCACCCCCTGTAGAGGCCCAACAGCACCAACCTCCTCCAGGCAGCCTTCTCAGATTGCCCCTGGGAGAACTGGCTCTCCTCTTAACCCCGAAGCTCCAGGTTCTTAGGTGTTAATGCAGTTCTCAAGGGGAAGGAATTTGGACTGAGTTCTCTCCGAACCGATTGCCTTCAGAGAAGGCTGGGCAATGGGGTGGAAGCCTAGCCTGCCTCAAGACACTGGATCACCTCCTTCTACTGGGCTGTCCAGTCATGATCCCAGCTTAGCTGAGGACACAATGATCACCTGCTCTGGAGGCCTGCACAAGGAGCAAGAGATGAAGGTCAAGATGGAGCCTGGGATTCCTCTGAATACTAGCCCATGGCAGGGGCCCTGGGCTTCTTAAACCCCACCAAAGCCCAGCTGAGTCTGGAGAAATCCTCACCGGCATAGTGTCCACACTGCCGGGTTCTCTTCCCCGAGTGGTTATTATTGTAATTTGGATATGAAGTGTCTGCACAAAAGGCTGAGTCGCTTATGGTGCTACCGAGAGGCGGTTGCATCATGAGGGCATCGACTTCGTCATGAATTGATCTGTTGAATTAATTACTCAATGGGCTGTTAGGAGGTAGGGCCTTGTTGGAGGGAGTAGGTCATGGGGAGGGCGGTGGTGTCTGTGAAAAGCACACACACACACACACACACACACACACACACACACACACACACTTTTATTGATTGTGGATTTCATATTGTGCATTCTGTTTCCCCTTATTGCCCCATCCCCTCGTATCTGCTCTCTGCCCTTGCAGCCTCCCCATCCCAATAAAACCAAATTTAAAAGAAAACCCAAAAACCAAATAAAAGAAACAAAGAAAGCAAAACAAAACGAACAAACAAAAGGAAGACTCTCGGTGTGGAGCTCTAGTGTGGCCCATTGAGTCACGTAGTTTACTCTTAGTCCATTCGTCTTTACTTGAAGTGTCTATTCTATGAGTCATTGGTCTGGCTTGAGGTCTCTGGCTTCTGCTATGCCACCGCTAATGCGTTCTCCCTGGGGCTCCTCTTGGATATCCTGTTGTTATCCTGTGTCATGGAGATCTTGCAGTTTTGGATCTGTAGGTTCGTCCCCTTTACCTGCTCCTGCTGTTCATAGATTCAGTGGATGTTGGGGTGGGCCATCTCATAGCGCTGGTTCTGGGCCTGCCAGTTTTCTCTCACCACTACCTGGGCGAGCTCTCCAGCTCGGCCCCAGCCAGCTCACCCAATGCAGCCTGCAAAGAGGAGTGGGACCAGTTCTCCTGTTGTCAGGACCTCAGATCTGGGTCACCCACACCGATACCACCAGGGCCAGCTCTACTGCTTTGTCCAGGCAAGGTGCAGGGTCCTCTCTCCCTATTGCTGTAGGGGACCTACAGGGGGCAGGGAATCAGCTCCTCTGCTCTCCTGCCCTCACCTGCACACCCCCCTCTCCACACACAGCAGGGTCAGCTCTAGTGTGCGGTTCAGGCAGCATGCAGGGCCCGCTCTCCTGTGTGCTGCAGCTGGTGAGGGTCAGGGCTAGATCTCGTACTCCTGTGACCCTGGGGCCAGTTCTCGAAGAGCATATCTTGTTCCTGGTCCCTTTCTGTCATTGTTTCTGCTTAGCAACAGCTTTCCTCATCATGCCCCTCTGTCATGATTGATGGTCGGCTCTATACCCGGGTCCTCAGCAACGCAGCCAAGCACTTACATATGGAACCCCCTGAAAGCAGGAGCCCCCCTAATTTTTGAAGTTGCCTTGTTAAGGAAATCTATCACAGTGACCAAAAGATTGGTTTGCTTGCTGGAGGACTCTCCCTCTGGTCAGATGCTGAGCTTCTAGAAGCAGGAATGGGACAGTCTCATCAGAGGAGAGGGGACTTACTTAGATGAGCTTGCATTTGCACTGCAAAGGGGGTAGTAGCAAAGAGGTGGGTGACCCTTGCCCCTCCAGCCTGCTTGGCCAGGACTCACTTCAATCCCACTTGTCTGACTTGGCCAGCACCATCTCTGACACCTGCTGTCACCCAGCCCCCAAGCAGCTCTCACCAGAGGGCAAGGCACTTTTGGCCATGCAAAGCAGCCACATTGTGTCCATCCCCTTCACCTATAAGGGTAAGGCCACGCTGCTACGGGTAACTGGCCTTTGCCTTGTCTCTCCCCCTCCCCCATTCCCTTCTGTCAGGGTCCTGAGACCCTTGGAGCTGGCTTGGAGACAAGATTTCCCATTAGGGACAATTATCACGGTCTTTATGGGCTACAGGCAGCAGTCGTTCCCCGCCTCCATGGGGCACCTGTCTCTGTGGCACCTGCCCAGGGTGTCCACTGTGCTCCCAGCAGCCCTCCTGACGTCAATGGAGGGGACGCCACCTCCTCTACCACCCGTTACTCATGAAGTGTAGGCAAAAGGCAAGCATCCAATTGCTTCGGGTGAGGATGAGAAAGAATTTGGTTTCTAAATTAGGGCTCAGCATGGTGGCCAGAGTGCGGAAGGGGAGCCTGTCAACTGAGGGTAGCTGCCTCTGTAAGAGGGGGAGATGGCCCTGCCCCCTGGAACATTCAGGGGGCTCCCCTCAGCTCAGGCTTCGGTGCCAAGAGCTCTGAGAACAAGCCATCTGAAAATCCGGATTGTGTGTTGGCCTGTCAATCCCCAGAAGCACACAGCCTTTCATTAAAACCCGCCTGACATTTCTGTTATGCTCAGAAATCCCGACCCGATGCCAAGCGCCTGCTATTTGCCATCACATCCGCCTGGGAAGCTGAGGGCCCGCCAAGCCCACTGTGCCCAAATGCTCCCCAGGAGGCAGGAAGGCAGGCTGTGCAGGGTCCTGGTAGCGGGAGCTGTCCCCTTTTAAAGGTGGGGGATGCAGAGGCTATGACCTGGGTACGCTGGGCTGTGGCTTCAAGCTCTTTCAGGGGAAATGATGGCTCCTCTGTTCACACTTCTGAGGACAGGAATGCCACTGCAGAGCTGATGGGGGCCGCTGAACTCAGCAAGCCTGCACGGAGCCCACGCTGTCCAGCTCTGTGTGGGTGTCAGGACCCTAAGACCTGATTTCTGTTCTCCAGGGCCACTCATTGGGAGGGGAGAGGCATTTAGGTACAGAAGCAGATGATGAAGGTGGCTCCCAGATTGAGGGAGGGGGCAAGGGGCTCTGTTGGATCAGGAGCTTTGTGGATATTGGGCATTGACCCACGCGTCTCTGAGGGGGGACCTGTCATTTGGTCAGCGTGCCAGGAGTAAATGTGCCTGAAAGGTCACAGATATCACAGTCTGTGTGATATGGAAATGAATCTTCCTCAGGAAGGGCCAGCAGGCCTTGGGCAGAGGGACAGTGTGAGGTGGTAAGGCCATGGCTACGCTCTGCAGCTGTATACTGTGCTGGCTGGCACGGACCACCTGGAGGCCAGGTGTGCCCACATGGCTGCTGTGAAGATCCAAGATGCTTAGAGACCCAGAGCTTGGCTTTAATGATGCAGGCAGCTCTGCCAGCGGTGACCCTGGGCAATATCTTAGGGTTTTTATTGCTGAAACACCATGACCAAAAGCAAGGTGGAGAGGAAGGGGTTTATTTGGCTTATACTTTCATACCGCTGTCCATCATTGAAGAAGTCAGGACATAAACTCAAACAGGGGGCAGGAGCCGTGGAGGGGTGCTGTTTATTGCCTTGGTCCTTACAGCTTGCTCAGTCTGCTTTCTTAGCAGAATCCAGGACCACCTGACCAGGGGTGGCACCACCCACCATGGGCTGGCTCCTACCTCATCAATAACTAATTAAGAAAATGCCCTACAATTGGAACTTATAGAAGCATTTTCTTAATTGGGGTTCCCTCCTCTCCAATGACTTTCACTTGTGTCAAGTTGACATAAAACTATCCAGCACAACTGACCCCTTGTTGACTTGACGCACGAGCACATCACTGTTTGAATGCCTGAGATGTGGTCTCCCTCTGGCCCAGGCTGGCCTTGAACCTTCAACCTTTCTGCTTCAGCCGCCCAACTAGAACCGTAGATGGAGCCCACAATGACTAACTTGTCTTCCCTTTTACACTTACAACATTTTTACCTTCTTTCAATGAGTAGCACTTTTGTCTTAGTTAGGGTTATCCTTGCTGCAATGAAACACCGTAACCAAACACAATGAGAGGGAAGGGTTCTTTTGGCTTACAGTTCTACATCATAGTTCATCACTGAAGGAGGTTGGAACAGGAACTCAAACAGGGCAGGAACCTGGGGGCAGGAGCTGGTGCAGAGTCCATGGAGGGAGGGATGCTCCTCCTGGCATGCTCAGACTACTTTCATATAGATCCCAGGATCTCAAGTCCAGGAATGGAACCACCTGCAATGGGCTGGGCCCTCCCCCATTGATCACTAATTATGAAAATGCCCTACGGGCTTGCCTACAGCCAGATCTTTAGGAGACAATTTCTCAGTTGAGGCTCCTTCCTCTCAGATGACTTTAGCTTCTGTCAAGCTGACATAAAACTAGCCAGCACTGGCAAGATCAGCAGTTAGAGGCATTGCTTGGTCCTCCTGGTGCACCGTGCCCCACTCACCATGCAGGATGGGCCACTGCAGTGCTGAGTCTGGCTTGGGTGATATTCGGCTGCTGCAAAGCTCCCAGTGCTGCTGCTTGCAGGCTGAAACCTGCCTGTAGTTTAGCAACTTGGGGCTGCAGGCCTGAGCCCGCTACTCAGTCCCAAGCCAGACCCTGGGAGGAATGTGCCCCCAGGTGACCCCTGACTTCTCTACCCCTTCCTGGTCCTGTGGAAGCTTTGGGTCATGCACATGAGATTAGGGACTGAGTGAAGGGCTAGGGCTCAGATCTGCTCTTGCTCTAGGCCACACTGCCTCTGGGGCCTGGAGCTCAGGAGTGGGAACAGGTGGTGAGAACAGTACCTTGTCACTGGGAGCCTAACAATCGGCCAGTAACGTGGCTCCTGAAGGTAGAATTCCAGAGCTGAACACCAAGGTTTCCTAAATTACTTCCTGCTAGTTCAGGCAGCATAGAGTAGTGGCCTCTGCTAATCAGCTCACCGTGGGCAGAGGACAAGACAGCACAGGCCCCACCATGGAACAGGATGCAGGGCTGTGGGGAGGATGCTTCTAGGATGATAATGGCCACAGTGTGGGGGATGGCGGGGAGTGGGTCATGAGAGTGTATTGGAGCTGGTGAGGGTGACCCAGCCAGGTCAGCATAGAGTCTGATCCTGTATGACAACAGGCAGAAGATAAACCAGACAGGCAGGGCCTGATCAGCAAGGCCTGGAATGCCAGAAAAGCAAGTGACTTTATTCTGTGGGTCACAGAGCAGTGGTTGGAAACAAACCAGGCTTGGGAGAAGATTGGGGCTGAAATCACCAACTCATGTTACTTGTTTAACTGTCCACCCATCTGTCCACTTATCTACCTGTCCAATCCACCACTCTATCATCTTATCTCCCCTTTTCTACCCACTCACTCACTCATCCATCCATCCATCCATCCATCCATCCATCCATCCATCCATCCATCCACCCCAAGAATTTATATATTGGATATGGGAGCCTAAGAATCAAAGACTTAGGCCTTGAAGATGGTTTCCATCTTTGCTTCTGACCCTGTGCCAGGAGGAAGAATACTGATTTGATGTCAGTTTTTTGAAGCTGCTGGTCTGAAAGAGCTGTTACCGCAGGCTTCACTAACCGATCCACTATGGTAACTCAAGTCTGTCCCTGGATCCATGAAGACTCCAGGTTGGTGTGTGCAGGTAACGAGGAATCACCATCTCCATACTGGCTCTTCAGGTCAGAAGTCTCTAGCCACAGGTCTTTTGCCCCACGCCAAGCTCCCCTGATTCCTCTGTGGGTACAAGGAATAGGTCAGGTCTCCATTGCTTACTGGATGAGAGGGAGGCTGGGCTGGGTAGGGGCATTATTGAAAATGGACATTATCCCTCCCTAGTCACATCCAATCTTTTGCTTTGCACATACATGCCCTTTTCATGGGGTGTACTCACCCTACCTTAGGCTTGAGGTCTCCCTCTGAGTCCACAGCATCACCAGTTCCCTTCACTACAGGGCTCAGCTGAAACGCCATCTCTTTTGGAACCCTTAGATTGCAGAATTCATGACTGCCCTAGTAACTGGCCATCTTCTTTTCTATATGAGTATGCTATGCGGGGCGAGTTTGTTACATTGTGCTAGAGTCTCCTCCCTGCCATGGTGGCTGCTCCATTCACTAAGCAGGTACCAAGTCAACATTTAGGGGCGTCATGGTTTGAGTTGAAAATGTCCCCTAAAGGCTCACGTGTCACAGTTTGGCTGCCAACCGATGAGCCTTTGGGAAGTGATTTGGTCCTGAGGCGCTGACCTCAACAGTAGATTAAACCACTGATGGATTAATAATTTTGTGGCACTACTGGGGAGATTGTGGGGGGGGGGGAGGAAACTGAGAGGTGGAGCCTAATTGGAAGAAGTAGTTACTCTTTCAAGTGACTACTTGTCATTCAAGCTTATATCTTGTTTCCTTTCCTTCCTCCCTCCTTCCCTCCCTCCCTCCCTCCCTCCCTTCCTTCCTCCCTGCTCTTACTCAGTCCACTCACTACCACAAGGCTAGCAGTTTCCGCCACGGATTTAAAAGCAATGCAATTAGCTGACCACCGGCTGACACCTCTGAAGCTGTGAGCCCAAATCAATCTTTCTTTCTTTGATCCTTTTGGGGGTTTTGCCTCCGCAATGAGGAAATTAACTAGCGCAGGATGGATGGGTGATGGAATAGCGGTGTGGCGTGTTGGGAGGGGCATGGTGCTGTGTGAGTATTGGGGCTTCTTGGCAGAGCTGCTTTCTAGGTAGGATGTGAGACAGGGAGCAGACTTACAGCTCCCCCAGTTTGCCAGGTGCCCTCGACACCACAGGATCTAAGACCTGTGCAATATCTTTGATTCCATCCCTTGGCCCCTGTTGGCTTCATGAAGGGCAGCAAACTCAGGAGGTGGTGGAAGGACTGGTGGCTGCAGGTTTCTAGGAAGTCTGTCCTCTGGGAGGCCTGTGGCTGTGGCTCCTCTGCATACGCTGACTGCCTCCAGTCTTGTTCTTGAAGGGACCCTGAGCTCACCTGCCGGAAGAGGGCTGTGGTTCCTGGATGGCCCAGGGTAGTTATGGCTGCAGTTTGTGGGCACAGAGATTAGGAATGGGTAACCTCAGAGGAGATGACAAGCACTCAGACTCCCAGAGTTTGCTCCTTGTTTCTTTAGCCACTCTCGTCTTGGGTGTGTCTCCCACTGGCACCCCAAACCTAAGTTTGAGGGAGCACAACCATGCAACACAGTTGTGGCAGTGGCTGTAGGATAATTTGTCATTGGCCCAGGTTCATATCTCTGGTCTGGCAGGGGAGGTTGGCCCCCTTGCTAGCCAGTTCAGTAGCTTGAGCATCCTCCAGACCCCAAGAAGGATGATGGTGGTGGTTGGCAAAGCAAGCTGAAGTGTCTCAGGCTTGACCCTGGAGCAACTACTTAGCTTAGTGCTCTGTGGGGTTTTAAAGAGTTTGACAGGCTAGCACCCCAATTTAGACGGCAGGATTACAGACCGAGTGTAAGGTGACAGGCTGCTATGACATGTCCAGAGAGAGTGGACAGCTTGGCACCTGACCCTGGGAGACAGCGTAGGGCTTGGCTGCCCCTCCCCCCAGCCTGGCTTTCAGAGTAGGAAAGGCTGGCCCTCAGCCTTGTTTATTTTTGGAGCATTTTAACTGGTTCACAAGGAAGTGGGCCTTGTTAAAAGGGATTTAACTGTGGGTCACTGCCAGTTTGAGGGGCTTAAGAGGAAAGAAAGAGAGGGCCTTTTGCCTTCATCCTCCCCAGAGCAGGGCCCCTCTCACAAAAGCAGGGTCCCGGGAGCTGGACCTCAATGCTGGCCCAGCTGGAGGGAGGTGCTGACAGGGAAGAGCTTAAGTCATTAGTGTGAACAGAGAGAGGGTTTCCCAGCACAAAGAGAAGGCCTTCCCGATCCCAGGGCCTGAGAGGCTGAGCAGGGGGATTTCCTTTTCATCATTGCCCTCCACGGGGAGGGCTGACCCTTTGCTCTCTGGAACCTAGGGGCAGCTTGGGACTTAGGAGTCTAGGGCCCACTCAGGGTCCACTCCCTTCTGCTACCTAACTACAGGAATTCCCACACATCTGCAATGAGCCAGTGAGCTGGCTTCTGTGGCCGGTCATATGTGGATCTTGATGGAGCCTGGGGTAGTGGAAACAACCCGAGTCCTCGCTCATAGTGAACTTTGATGGGTATGCCTCAGTTTGGGGAGTCAACCTTGATGTCTAGGGAGTGGGGGTGCCTTCTCTGTCTATCCTCTACTGTGTGATGGGGGAAGGCCTCTACCTCTTGCTTTTTACCCTCCATCTGTCTACCCATGGGGTCCCAGAAGGAACACAGTGTTTTGGGACTCCTCTGCCCAGAGGAGGCTGGGTAAAGCTTGGAGGCCTCCCTCTGCTCTGGGTTGGTGTGGGGGCCCATGTTGTCCTCTTGAACGCTGGCAGGTTCCTCCAGCCTCCCTGTTTCAGGAGTGGAGCCCCAAGGCACCCTTTCTCTGGCTCAAGCAGAAAAGATGGCTTCATGTCTTCCGCTGGCCTGTGGGGGAGTTTTATTGCAATGGGAGAAAGCCAAGGAGGTGAGGAGGGGCCCATCAGCTCTACACCAAATAAAATAGAAACAACTAAATAAAGCACCCTTGCGGCTCAGGGGAAAAATTATACTTGTCAATTATGATTTATGAGCGATTGCCAAGCAGGGCGGTGGGCCTGCCCATCTTAGAGCCTGCTTTTACCGCCTCCTCCAACTGCAGGGTTAGACTGGGGGTTTGTGATCTTCTGGGGGGAAGGTGGGTCTCCAGTAGCATGAACTGTTAACTCCTTGTATGCAAACGTAGCTCCAGGCTGCTGAAGGGAGGGAGCCGCCTCGTGCCCCCAGTTTGGCATGGAGGTGAGAAGGGCTATGGACAGCAGCCACTGGAGAGGTGCCCACACCAGACTCTGGCTCCCGTCCCAGCGTGAGCTTGGGACAGCAGCGGGTAAGCTCTCCATCCGTCCTTGCCCTATAAGAATTCCTGACAGAGTTGCCCACCCGTGCCAGCACCACCTCCCTGTGGAGGGACACCAATTTGTCCTCGCTTGCGACTGCCCGGGCCAGATGGTGGGTATTTCCAGGCCACAAAGTCCTCTGACCTTTGAACAGTTGCCGCCAGATTTCAATAATGGAAGGGCCTCTTTTGAATACGTACAAATGAGACGTTATATTTCCATACATTTTATTTCCAGCCTCATCTGCGAATCTAATATTGACCCGAAGTTATCTGTGATGGGGAAGTTATTAATTCTGACAGATATAAGGGAGAAGCTAATATTCGCCTTTTACAAACACCTAATATTAATCTCAGGCGCTGTAAACGAGCGCGGCACGCCGGCGTGGGGGAGATGACACCAGCTTGGAATTTGATAATGAAAAATGGGGAAGTTTAATTTCAAGGAATGGATAAAAATGTTTGCCCGCTGCGAGGTAAGCAGCCTTGGAGGGCCCCCCTGGGCAGAGGGATTCCCAAAGGACAGAGCATGGCCCAGGGGTGACAGTTGCCTAAAGACTGTGTCCTAAGTGCCTGAGAGTGGCAGACAGGAAATAGGAGCTTCCAAATTCTCAGCAGCTGTTCTGCAAAGGGTGCCATAGGGTCGCACCAGGGCAGAGTCTCCCGTGTGACCCAGGGGCACTGCTGTGTCTGTGCTCCTAGAAGGTGCCGCTGTCAAGGCCAGATCCTCTCTTGGGCGCTGGCCCAGCCATCTTTCCCAGCACTGAACCCGTGGACTAACAGCTGAGATATCCCCTGTGGTTGTCACCTGACCAGGGATCGGTCCCCACACCTCAGCAGATAAAGTAGCTAGAAAACCAACCATGGGAGAAGCTAGATGGCTGCCTGTAACTTGGAGGCTGTAGAAGAAGGCCCCATCTCATGCCCACCCTTTGCCCAGTGCCCTGGCCGCCTGCTTGGCGCCCTGGCTACCCGGCTTCCAGAACTGCTGCTCCCTCAGTACATTCAGATGTTCCTCCCTTCCTGTTTTGCCCTAGGCTTAGCCCAGGCGGGTGGGCTTGTTCCCCTCTCCCCAGCACTGGGTATTAAGCTGAGGCCTCAACTGTGCTAGCAAACACTACCTCCGAGCCAGCTTTTCTGTCACAGATTCTTTTTGAACGTTCATGGGCCTGTCCTCCCTTCTTTTCCTCCTCCCACTTCATCAAACTCTACATTCGGGCCTCTTTTGGGGTCTACTACACTGTCACAGGCTGAATTGTGTCCCCCAAATTTAAATGTAGAAATCCTAGAGCCAAGTGCCTCAGACTGTGACCTCATTTAGAAATAAGGTCATCACAGACATAATTAATTAAGATGAGGTCATGTTGGAATAGTGTGGGTCTCTAATCCGAAATGACTGGTGTCCTATAAAAAGGGGACATTTGGACACAGACACATACAGGGAAAGAGACAGAATGCCACGCGAAGACAAGAGCAGAGTGGTGCTGTGCCCCTGTGAGACAAGGAAGGGGGACGGACCACTGACTGCCAGTAAAAAGCCAGAAGCCAGGACTGGAGCCTTGAGGCATCAGGAGGAGCCAGCCCTGCAGACATATTGAACTTAGACCATTGGCTTCTAAACCTGTGAGACCCTAGTGAGTGGTACTTTGCTAAAACTGGGGTAGATACTGCACACATACCTTGTCACCAGGGCTGCATTAGTCACCATTGCTGTGACATGCTGAGTTGAATGATTGTGTGTGTATGTAACTATGTGTGAATGTGTGTGTAACTGTGTGTGTGTATGTGTGTGTATGTGTGTGTGAGTGTGTGTGTAACTGTGAGTGTGTGTGAGTATATGTGTGTGTATGTGTGTGAGTGTGTGTGTAACTGTGTGTGAGTGTGTGTATGTGTGAGTGCGTGTGTATGTGTGTAACTGTGTGAGTGCGTGTGTATGTGTGTGTAACTGTGTGAGTGTGTGTGTATGTGTGTGTGAGTGTGTGTGTAACTGTGTGAGTGTGTGTGAGTGTATGTGTGTGTATGTGTGTGTGTGAGTGTGTGTGTAACTGTGTGTG
>NW_004949130.1:386455-392855 GCF_000317375.1 Microtus ochrogaster
TGTGTGTGTGAGTGTGTGTGTAACTGTGTGAGTGTGTGTGAGTGTATGTGTGTGTATGTGTGTGTGTGAGTGTGTGTGTAACTGTGTGTGAGTGTGTGAGTGTGTGTGTATGTGTCTGCGTAACTGTGTGTGAGGGTGTGTGAGTGTGTGTGTGTAACTGTGTGAGTGTGTGTATGTGTGTGTGTGAGTGTGTGTGTGTAACTGTGTGAGTGTGTGTGAGTGTATGTGTGTGTATGTGTGTGTGAGTGTGTGTGTAACTGTGTGTGAGTGTGTATGTGTGAGTGTATGTGTGAGTGCGTGTGTATGTGTGTGTAACTGTGTCTGAGTGCGTGTGTATGTGTGTGTAACTGTGAGTGTGTGTATGTGTGTGTAACTGTGTGTGAGTGCGTGTGTATGTGTGTGTGTGACTGTGTGAGTGTGTGAGTGTGTGTGTATGTGTCTGCGTAACTGTGTGTGAGTGTGTGTGAGTGTGTGTGTGAGTGTATGTGTGTGTATGTGTGTGTGTGTGAGTGTGGCTGAGTGTCTATGTGGAGCCAAAGGACCGTGTCAGCTGTCTTTTCTCTCCAAACCTGGAGCTCACCTAGACTGGTTCTCCCACTTCTGCCACCTCACTGTTGGCATTACCGGTGTGCAGCACTGAACCTGGCTTTTAAATTTTAATGTCCTATTTTTGTGTACTCCTTGAGAATTTCATACAGTGTATTTCAACCGTATCCTCCCGCCATGTCTCTCTGTAGACTCTTCCAGATCTAGCCACCACATCCCCACTCACCTTCATGTTTGTTATTTAAATAACCCAGTGAGTCCAGTTTATACAGCCTATGTACTCGTGTGTGGGGGGCTGTCTACTGGGGTGTGGTCCACCTACTGGGGTCACAGCTTTAAAGAAAACTAACTTTTCCTCTTCCAGAAGCCAACGACAATCAACAGCTCTTCCGTTAGCGTGCTAGCATGTTGACTGGCTTGGTCGTGCATTTACAATAGCAGCTGTTGTGAGTTCCTGAGAGCCTTGTCCAGGAGACACTCCAGGCATCCCTGACATCTTGCACTAACACTCTGTCTGCCCTCTCTCTGCAAGGGTTCCTGAGCCTGGGAAGGCAGAGATGCCCAATTTGTTGCTGGGCACTCCACTGACCCTTTGGCCAGTTGTGAGTTTATACATTGACTTCCATTCCCCACACAGAGAAACTTCTCCGCCGAGGTCAGAGTGCTGCGCTAATCTGTGGGTAAAGAGATATGAATTTAGATTATATCCATTTAGCAAAATAGTAGTGGTAGGTGGTTCATCTGTGGAGCCATCCCCAGCCATGGGCTTCTGGCCAGATTTACAACACCGGACATATGTTACATCTAGCTTTTTAAATGTGGGTGGTGGGGATCAAACTCATACTGAAGCTTTCGAGGCAAATGCTTTACTGACTGGCTGTCTCCCAGCCTGGAGCTGAGTGGTTTTTTTCCAACCTCCAAGAGGAGAGTGTCTGGAAATGTTATATGTGTCTTTCTTTTCCCCAATGCGTGGCACAATGACAGACTCACCAAATATACCCAGAGCACCTACTGGATACAGGGGTGTGAGTTTTCTTGCCTTCAGCCATAGACATCAGAGAGCACTCACTAAATCTTTCCTGTTTACCCAGGACCGTGCTGAAGGATGGGTTATGCAGAGACAAACTTTAGCACCCACCCTGGTGGGCCCTGACTCCAGCTCTTATTTCCCACAGACCCAGTGGGTGCTGAAGTGAAGGCTTTCCCAGCAGCCGCTGTCGCTTTTGAGATGAGGGTCTGAAGTATTCCAGTTTGGTGTTTAGCTTCTGAGTCTTGCCTCCACCTCCCAAGCGCTAGGATTTTAGGAGTGTGTTGCCATGCCCAACTCAGGAGTTGGGAAATACAGGTAGGACCCTCAGAACATAGCCCTGGAAGCCCCGCAGCTGGAAGCTTCCATCACTACTGGCCATCACCTACCTTCTGAGGTGCAGCCTCATCATGGGTCCAGGTAGAAGCACTGAGCCCATGCACAGGAATGTGTTCTAGTATGTGCAACTGATAAGGCCCTTCTCTCTAGAAGTTTCTGAGCTACAACTGATTGGATGCTCTGGGGCTTCATTCATGGCTGGATGGAGCTGAACTCAGGGGTGGCTCTAGTGCCCCGAGGAGGTCTCTTGGATTCTTAAATTTACCCTGAGGCGAGGTTGGCAAATAAGAAAACAGGCCAAGAGATGGAGAGTCACTTATCTTGGGCCACATGGACTTAGGGCTTGACCCTCTTCCAGGAGGAAGCAGCTGAGTAAAGCCTGGTGCTCACGGGGCGCTCCATGACTGCTTTCTTCACCCTTTTCCCATCTACCACAAGCTGAATCTGACCACTGGCTTTCCAGAGGCTGCACCCCATCTTCTTCATGTTCCTTCTTGCTTCCCCTTCTGTCATGTGTGCCCCCTTTCCTCAAACCGGCTCTCATTTTTACCCACCGTGCGTGCACAGTGAGTTTCTGGGTTCCACCTCTGGGATTGTGTGTCCGGAGGATATGAGAGAACACATAATGCATGCACACATGCGCATCCATGTACACATGTACCTTGGGCACCGTGTGCACCCTGCCTTCACTACATGTAGACCAATGCTTTGTGAGCAGACTCAATACACAGACCTCATTTCAAGCAAAGCCTGAGGACCCAAAGACCTGAGGCTCGGCAGAGTTCAGGCTATGGTAGACACAGTATGTCCTTCTGGTCATGCTGTGTCTGGTTTGTGACACCCCACACTTCCACATTCTTTGTGTGGTTCTTGTGATATGGGGAAGGCAGATGTCCCTTGGGGACTTATGGGCTAGGACCTCTTCAGCCCCAGGTTTGGGCATTCTGAGTACGTTGAAATCTCAGCTGGAGCTTCCAACAGGTCCCATTCAAGAGTGCTGGGCCATTTCTCCTGGATCTTGCCAAGTACCTTGTGGGAGGATTGTGGGCAGGATCTGCCTTACCCTGGGACACAGTCAGGTGGTTCTGTGTCCCTCGAGTGCTTCCTTTCTGGGGACTGGGAGCATCTCCAATGGGATAGTATCGAGCAGTGACCCAATGGCCTCTCCGGTGACCTCTGTGAGCCCGGGTTGTATTTATTGTCAGAAAGATGACTACGAAATCCCCAACATATCGAATCATCAGCATTATGATCGGGGAAGCAACACCTCCCAAATCTATTATTCATTAAGTGTAACCAATATATAATTTAAAACAGTGGGTTTTGTCAAATAATGTTAGGTCAGCATAATTTTCTGCCTATTACTAATATCTATAACATCTTTGCCTTAGTCAGCTCTATTTAAATATGCAATCATTTACAGCTTTTGAGAATATTTCTGTGCACTCCCAATTTCCAATATTCAACAACGACAAATTTTATGCTGACATCAATAGCAAACTATTAAAGACAGTATTTCATTATTGGTTTTTCATCCCAAAAGTTATTTACAATTATATACTGAGCACTAATATTAAAGGAAGCCATTTAAATGAGGTGCTATCTACTTTAACAGTATGTCTGTCACAGAATGAGATTGTGTTTAAAGATTTTATCAAGAAATGGTTGTTTGCTGAGGTTATGTTTTGTCCATGAAATATGCATTTCATATCTCTTTCATTTCATTAACATAATTTAATTTGTGCTTTGCATTTTGTGCATAATACATATTTGATTTACAAAACAAATATTTCCATTAGAAAATGAATTTCATGCAGGCAAAAAAGCAGAACCAAATGATGTATTGAAGGAAAATAAGAAGAAATGAAATGCATTTTCTCAGTCTATTAAAAAATCTATGGCATTGACAGAAAGTGCACTTAGTGCTACATTTAAAAAATACCACATATGTCAATGTATTAACAAATAGAATTGGAAATACAAATATTTCCCTATATCAAGCCAAGAATCTCTTTATTTTAATTGAGTTGATTTAAAAGCCCAACTACAATTTAATTTTTATTTCATGATGTGGTGCTCGGCTGATGCTGTTGAAGCTGTGTGGGGTTGGCAGTTGATGGAGGAAGATAGTTGACCTTAAAAATGGCTTTTTATTGACAATGGAGAGACATGGTTGAATAGGAAGCAAATGGGAAACGGCCCTTTGTGATCTGGGGAACTGTGAGGAGCAGAGGCTGCAGGCTCCTGAGCACAGCCCTGCTAGCTTGCTTCTCTGCACCCTACTCAGCCCCACAGAGGAGTGGTGGGCTGGAGGGGGAACCCGGGAAGGCAGGACGCTGAGTCTGCATTGACCTCATGGGACGTGGGGGCTCTGGAAGTAGGGGACGCAGGGTCCCGCAGTCTGTGATTCCTGAGGACCTTGCTTCTGGGATTCCAGGAGACCCTTCTTGTTCAGCCCCCAGGAGTTCTTCTCTAACCCAGGAGCATAGTTCTATGTGTGTGTGTGGGTGGGGGGGGGCTGGATTAGCACACCCACAAGCTGGTGTCCTTATAGCCTTTATTTAAAAGTGACACATAGGGCAGAGAGTGTTGTCTATAATGAGAAGGGGCTAGAAGAGGTGCCTGAGATGTTCATGTCACAGGCGTGGGGCATGAGTTGCACTGGCCCACCAGCCCAGGACCATGTTTTCCTGGCGTCCCCATATCTGGGCAGTCTCCAGCCTCAGCTCAGCTCCATGGAAACAAGGACTTTGTTGTTGAAGAGTAGTAGAGAAGAGGGCTGCAGAGCCTTCAACTTCATACAGGGAAACTGAGACCCAGGGCGAATAATTTTGCGCCACAGGGCTGGCTAAGGTTTCTATATTACCTGTCCTGCCTCTGCTCCTATCGCTTGACCTGGTGCTCTTTCCTGGGCCTCCCCATCTCTCACACATGAACTCCACAGAACAAAGGAATGCTGGCAGCACCCTTGTGACTCCGCGAGGAAGGACCATAAGACAGGCCCAGCGTCTTTAGGAAAGATTGGGGGGTCTGCTCCTGGCGAGGTGATTGTAGGTTTGTTGAGGAGGGCTGCACAGGGGTCCTCAGCAGGCATGCAGAGGGCAGTCTTTGGGGGCCTCTGAGTACAGTCATGGTGTACAGCTGTATAGGCTGCACACTGAACCACAGCTCTCACGCAGATGAACATGTGAAACACCCTCCTCCGGATACGCGCACCTTGAGTTCTTTGGTGCACCAGCCCTGGCTCTGAGTCAGGCCTTTCAGCCATAAAGTCAGTAGTACACCCCTGGTGCCCATGGGTCATCATAAGCTAGGACACTTCTGTCCCCATGGTCCCACAGTGGTCCTTACGCTACACATAAGCTAGCCAAACCTACTCGCATGCATTCAGGATACCGCTAGGGCTAGGTGTTTATTGTGCCCCTTTGGTCTATGTCCCTCTGGCTATTCTCCTCTCTTTGTCAGAAGGAACTATTTTGAGTTTGGCCTGGACTTCCTTGCACAAGCCTCCCTTTGCCTCACAGTGTCCCTGCACGCTTGGGAGGCAGGAGGGTAAACCAGCTTGCTTGTGAGAAATGACCCCAGACCTCTGGTGTGGAGATCCCAGCAGAGGGACGGGAGCTTTCCCTTGCACCTGAATAAGACCTGGGCAGGCTGGGGAACAGGGTCAGTGTGTGCCAACAAGTACTAGACGAGCTGGGTCCACTGCCGATGCAGGTGAGAGTGAGTCAGCGACTAACAAAATTTCCTCTCCTTCCATCCTGGTGATCTCAGAAGCAGTGAGGCTGGTCAGAGGGAGAGAAACAGTTGAGAAAGCAGACACGGGAAACCCGGTCACCCTCAGTGAAGGAAGGGAAGAAGAAAGTCGGGGTGGGACACTACCCAGCTGAACTGTGACACTACCTGAGCAATAACTCACAGCTCAGATCCTAACCCCAGTCAGGGTTCCTGGCCTGGCTCTTGAGAACACCGTGTGAGGAGGAAGGCAGCTTTCGAAGGTCACGTGGTATCCCCGAGGAGTTTGCGAGAATATGGTTGGTTCAGGAGCCCCTCCCCTGTGAGGGAAAGGAATTCCCCTCTTGGTGGTCTGCAGGGGGCTGCTGAGGGTCACCGTGAATTCTCAGTGGGGTCAGAAAACATCAGACCAAAGATAGGCTGCCGGTTGAGGACTTGGAAACTCGCACGTCTCTGGCCAATGAGGCATCCGTCTCCTGGTCATTCGGCATACCGGCAGAACAACGAAAGGTGGTACACTGTCTTCACCACAGTCAGCGTGCTATAGCCAAACGGAGAGCGGGAGAGTCCGCAGTCGTAGATAACAGGTAGAGCTTCCAGCAGGCCCCAGAGCTGTCCCGTGCCTCTGCTGCTCTTACACTTTTATCCCAGCTCTCCTGGCAGCCTCTTTCCACTCTTTGAGCCCTTTTTAATTACTTTTTCCCCCTTTTATTGTTTTTGTGTTTTATTTTTAAATGTACCATTTCTAATTGA
>NW_004949130.1:393820-428886 GCF_000317375.1 Microtus ochrogaster
TCCTCCTCCTCCTCCTCCTCCTCCTTCTCCTTTATCACAGGGTTTCTTAGTAGCTTTGGAGCCTGTCCTGGAACTCACTCTGTAGACCAGGCTGGCCTCGAACTCACAGAGATTTGCCCGCCTCTACCTCCCGAGGGCTGGATTAAAGACATGCACCACCACCAGCCAGTTTTGTTATTGTTTTCTGTCTGCCTTTTGAAGTATTTCCTTAAAGTACAGTGGCGATTAAGCCTCAGTGAACCGATTCTGAGGGGGATACGTACACCCAAACCACAGCACCATCTATTAAACCCACGTCTAGATCCCTCTTTCTCCCCAGCACCCTTTCCGACCATGTCTGCACAGAAAGTCAGAGCAACAATGCTGGTGGCTCCTTTCCCACACAGGACTCAGGATGCCCCCGTGAGGAAGCGGCTGCCCTGGCAGTGTTACTAGGTTCTGTGGGGGGTCTCTGTCTAGATCTGCTGTGGTTGAGCTGGCACATCTCCCTCCTGTAAAGATGAAAGATAATAACTCTAAGATCCAACACTAAGGGGCCAGATTCTGTGGAGGCCTCTGTTCAGATTGGCTCTATGAATTGGACTGGAACAACAAAGATCATTAAAAAAACCTTTGTCTCACATTTTTAATTTAAAAGGTTTCTCTTCCCTTCCTCCCTCTCTCTCTCCCTCCCTCCCTCCTTCATTCTTCCCTCCTTCTATCCTTCGTTCCCCTCTCCTGCCCTCCTTCCCTTCCTCCCCCTTTTCTCCTCTTTCTCCTTTCCTCCTGATCTTTTTTTTGTTTTGTTTTTTTTTTTTGTTTTTTGAGACAGGGTTTCTCTGTGGTTTTGGAGCCTGTCCTGGAACTAGCTCTTGTAGACCAGGCTGGTCTCGAACTCACAGAGATCTGCCTGCCTCTGCCTCCCGAGTGCTGGGATTAAAGGTGTGCGCCACCACCGCCTGGCTCTGACCATTTCTTTTCTTTGGTGAATGTTCTCCTTGCCAGTATCTGGCTCTTGTTTCGCCTGCTGGAACCGTGTCTTCTCTGGCCTCCCTGGGTTATCATGGTACCACCATGGGCATGACCCCTTGCGTCTGCACTATCCTGGCTCCAGCAGGTCCTCTTTTGATCAGATTTCCTTAGACATGGGGGTCCTCAGCAGCACCGTCTATTGCATTGAGGGTTAGAACTCTTAAACAGGAAGTCTGTGGGGAGGGCTGCCAGTTGGACTGTGGTCTGGACCAGGTGGAAGTGCCTAGGACCTGGCTGTCACTGTTCCCTAGGAACTGCCATGGGTAGTTTCTCTTGATCTCTCTCTCGGTTTAGCCGCATTTGCCCCAGAGAACTCTTCTGATCCTATGAGGGCAGGAGATGAGGGGATGAGAGATGTCAGTTCTGCATCCCTGGAGACGCTGAGGTTTTCTGTTCTCTTTGAGGCACCCCTGCATCCTCCCTGTTCCCAGGTCCCTGCTCATCTTTTCGGTTTTTTTAGAGAGTGGGATTCATTTTTGGCTGAACTGCATAAAGTTGAAGGATTGTTGGGGTGTTGTGGTTTGGATGAGAATGCCCCCCCCATAATGAATAGTTTGTAAGGATTAGGAAGTGTGGCTTTGTTGGAGGAGGTGTGTTTCTGGAGATGGGCTTTGAGGCCCATTGTCTCCGTCTCTCTGTTCTCCCCACCCCCCACATACACACCGTGCCTGAGGATCAGGATGACTCTCAGCTACTTCTCCAGAACTTTTCCTGCCCGCATGCTGCCATATTCCCTGCCATGATGAAAATGAACTAACGCTCTGAAACTATAAGAACCACCCGCCTCGCCATGAAATGCTTTCTTTAGGAGGCATCTTTATCATGGTGTCTCCTCCCAGCAATATAACGCCGACTAAGACATGGGGTAACTACTGCTCTGAGCTCCAGCTTTGGTTCCATCAACACTCCATGCTCAGACACACCTGATACTGGTCCCAGAGCATCCCACGGCATCTTCATAGACTGGCCCTGCCCATTCAGCCACAGCTGAGTCATTGCCTCTTGCTCTGTCTCAGCCTATGACTTCCAGTTCCAAAGGCCAGGAGTCCTTCTCAAGGTGTCAACCATGAACACCTGTTTCTCTCTCTGCGCTTCCAACATGGCTGTATCCTCAGGAGGAACACTGCCCTCACATAGCTGAAGAACCCATCTCCCAGCCCTTTCACAAGAGACCAGCCCATTCCTGGGGTCAGAGCCCTCATGACGGCATTGGCCCCCCAGAGGGGCCGTCTCCCAACAGAACTGCAGTGGGATTAAGCCCCAGTGCACTGATTTTGGGGGGATACATACAGCCAAACCACAGTGCCAGCTGTTAAACCCAAGTCAAGATCCTGCCTCTGTCTCCTCAGCACCCTTTCCCCACCATGTCTGCACAGAAAGCAGAACACAATGCTGGTGGTTCCTTTCCTTCAATGGACCCAGGTTCCCCCACCCCCACCCCGTGAGGAAGCGGCTGCCCTGGCTATGTTGCTAGGTTCTGTGGAGGTCTCTGCCTAGATCTGTTGAGCTGGCACATCTTCCCCCTGTAAAGATGAAAGATGGTAACACTAAGATGGGGGGCCCCTGGGCTTGCCAGTCCTCAATGAGATAGTCCCCTCCTCCTCACACTTGGCCATGCAGGGTGCAAGTCTAGAAGCCAGGATCCCAGACTTCTAAGCTTTCAGGCCAGGCTGGGAGTTGTTGGTGGGGTGACCAAAGGGGATGGTGGGGACCATTGTACCACACTGCTCATGCTTCCTCAAGGGATACACACATTTGAGCTGAGAGTGGGGACACAGCCCTGTGATCTTGGTACTAGGGCAGCTGAAACAGGAAGATTGCAGATTTGAAGCTTGTTTAGGCTACACAGCCGTACTATCTCAAACAAAACAGAACAAAACATCAACAACAAAAGGCATACATGTGAGAATCCCGGAGCTGCCAAGCAAGCCTAGAGACAGCCACGCCTGCCAGCAGTAGGCTTTGGAAATAGAACGCAGTAAGGGGAAATGTAAGAACCATGAGGCTGGCAGCTTAGGAGATGGGTCTGGAACTGGAGAGATGTTTCGACAGATTAAGTGTTTTCTGCAAACGCTTGAGGACCCAAGTTTGGAGCCCAGCACCCAAGCTAAAAAGGAGGGTGTGGCCATATGGGCACCCTTGTAACCCCAGCACTGTGGGTGGTGGATGTGGGAGGGTTTCCTAGCATGATGATTACAGCCTAGCTCCAGTTTCAGAGAGACCCTGTCTCATGAGGATGAGGTAGGGCTGGAGACATCACTCTGGTTAAGACACTGGCTGAGTTCAGATTCCAGTACATACGTGACGGCTCACAACTGCCTGCTGTTCTAGTTCTAGGAGATCTGATGTTCTCTTCTGACCTTCTCAGGCACTGTGTGGTCATGGGGCACAAGCATACACATAACATAAAACAAACGGTACTTCTATGGGGAAGGGGCTTTGTAGCTTAGTTTGGGAGCAGTGGCATGCATGCATAGACTGCGGAGCCCACAGGTTTCCATGGAAAGGAATCAAAGCAGAGAGACCACAGGTCTGTGGTGTCTCAGGTAGCACAGGACATGAAGCTGTCCCTAGCTGTGGAGTAGGAGGCCCTGAAACTTATAGCAGAAAGATTGGTCTAGAGGGGCTGAGAGAGAAAGGGACTCAGGAAAGTTGGTTTCTTTTGGATGATGTGTTGTCTCTTTAGGAGTTGCCTGCCCTTCTGGGTCACCAAGACCCAAGAAGTCAAAGTATATGAAATGCAGAAAAAGAGACATAAAAAGCCTGCTCTGGCTTCTGGGGAGAGACCTCTGTTGGGTGCCTGCCACACTGGTGGCATGTTAACTTGGCTCCTGTGGGACGGAAGAGGGGAAGACAGGCTGTCACAATTGTCCAGGCTGGATGAGGAGTCGGGCTTTGCTGAGAAAGTTACGTAGGGACTCAGGAGGAGACAGATTACCTTGGGAACATTGGACTTGCTGCAGAGAGGGCTGTGAGATGGTTGGATTGGAAGCAGGATTCCGAGGCAAGTGGCACTCTAATGACAGGTGCATCCTTGCTACCGAAAGCTATGTACTGGGGACACTCTGACCATTCAGCAACAGAGGCCTGTGGCTAGAGCTGTTTGTTCTCCGATGCCCCACTTTTTCATCTGCGAATGTCAGCTAGACCCCATTACAGTTGTGTGTGACAGTGAATGTGTATGTGTGTGCGTGCCCACACGCATGTGTGCACTTGCACAATGGAGGCAAGAGATTATCCTTGGGGGCTGGCTCTCAGGGGCTATCAACCTTGTTTTTTTGAGACAGCATCTCTCATTGGACTGGCACTCACCTATTAGGCTAGGCTATCTGCTGTTGAGTCTCTACTTGGGGTTACAAACACAGATCACAGTGCCTGACTTTTTATCTGGGTTCAGGGAACAGAACTCAGGCTGTCTTTCTTGTACAGCAAACCCTTTGCTGACTGAGTCATATCGGTACTCCTAGGCTTTGTATGTTCATTGACCTCTTAGAAGTACCCAGCTGACCCCTCATAGAGAGTGTCTCAAGAGATTCACGTCTCATCCCCAGGCCTTAGGGCATCGTTGGTGATGAGGTCCCACAGATTGAGGATTTGGTTTGGACCCCTAGCTATGCTCTTTCTGGAAGGGGGTGGCACAGCTGGAGAACAACCCCTGTGATTACCCGAAATTAGCAGGTCAAGGAGCCAGCATCAGACACTGCCCAGAGGAGGGGCTCCCCTCAAGTGCTGCCTGATGGCGGGAAAATAAAAACCATGATTTAAAGGCAGCCTGCACTCAACGGGCTTTCTTAGGCAGAGATGCTCAGCTAATGAAGCTCAAGCAGATTCATGGCCATGTGTGAAGTCAAAGGAGTCCTCACTCCGCCGAGACGAGCGGCATAAATCTTTGTTTTTAATGTCTAATGATATGTAAAATATTTAAATTTGCAACTCAGAATTATTAAGCTGCCAAGGTTTTCCTTTTGCCTATTAAAGTGTATTCTTGCCCGAGAATTTATGGGGTACCCCATGGCCACCATCAGCCCCCGCGAGGGGACGGGAGGTATAGATTTGTGGTCTTATACTGTAAAAAACTTCAGGATTGTCTGACCCTGTAAACTGAAAATTCATGTCTCTCGCCCGGGGACAAACGCATTCTTTGTAAAAGGCGGCCCATGGCCAGCCTTGGGCTCATGTTAGTTTATTGTCACTTGGTTGATAACGTTTAATGGAAAAGATACAAGAGTGCCAAAGAATTTTAATTATTTTTGTGATAAAGTTATATGTTCGGCCTTGAAAAAGTGGAGATAATGCAGGGACTCATTATTATTCCCAGTGTGTTTAAACAGACGACAGAGAATGCAAACAAAAGCAGATGAAATTTGAAAAGTATTATCAATATTGCAGATAGCAGATGCCCTTTCGAATCAGAACAAGCGTATCTTCTATAGCAACTTTACGGTTGAGTAGTTCATTCATTTCTATTAGAAGGTTGTACGCTTCTAAAATATGTAGATGGTATCTAGAAAAACCAACCAAGCAGACGGGTCATTCTGCTTGTTTTCCTAAATTTATTATTTCACTTTTGCAGGGCCGATCTGAGGGGCATTAGCATGGGAGTGTGGTCTTGCTGTGTCAAATTCTATCTTGGACTTGACCTTTGGTGCAGGCTTTTGAGCCAGCGCCGGGAGGGACTTGAGGGAGCTGTCTGGCCTGCAACAAGGTTTCTTTTGCGGGGATGTGGGTTGTGCTTGTGCGGCTTCGGGCCAGGGGCTGTCAGTGAACCATGGGTAGTCTCTGGGCTTGCGTTGGTCCCTGTGAGGGGAGGCAAAATTCAGAAGCAAATTTTAAGTGTCCCCTGCCTCCCGCCCGTCTGTGACCACCTCCCCAGACTCTGGTGTTGGCGAATGATGAAGGCTTTGTCTCAGCTTTGGAAAGGGATCTGGGCTGGGGACATAGTTCAGGGTCTCTAGCCCAGGCTGGCCTCTGAGCTCCTGTGTAGCTGAGCATGGCCTTGATCTGATTCCTTTGCCTCTACTGAGAGTGTTGGGGTAGCAGACGTGTGCCACCACATATGGTTTATGTAGTCTGGGGATGGAACCCAAGGAGTTAAATGTATTAGGCATGCACTCTACCAACTGAATAGTCTCCTGTCCCAATAAGGTTCTTTTAGAGCCTTTTCACAATCACTTTGCCACCAAGGTATATTTCCAATATTAAAAAAGCACAGTTTTATTATTATACATCCATTATACATAGTAATGGGTCTCATAGGGTTTCTCTGTGCAATAGTCCTAGCTGTCCTGGAACTAGCTCTTGTAAACCAGGATGGCCTGAAACTCACAGAGATCCGCCTGCCTCTGCCTCCCAAGTGCTGGGATTAAAGTCATGCACCACCATCACCCAGCTTCATAATGATGCTTTAATTTAAGTATGTCACGTGTTTTGACTATATTCATTCTCCCACCCACCATTCTCTCCCTCCTCTTGACCCCTTCTTCTTTCCTATTCTACCTTTCTGTCGTGCAGATGCATTGCCCGTGTGTCTCCCTTCTTCCTGGGTTGTAATTCTCACTGGACATTCTGGGTTTTGTTGGCTGTTTTGTGACTTGAGGTCTCTGGGTTTTAGAGGATTGATTGATCATGAGACCCCACCCACACTCCCTTTGGGGCCTGAGATATTCCCTTTATCATCCTGGTTTTACTTTCTGAGCTTTGGATCAATTCTGATCTTCTGGTTTCTCTGTGAGGTGGCTTAGAGCCCCAGCATGGCAGCCAGACCAAGTCCTGGACATGTGACCTCACCTTGGGAGATTCCACAGTCTTGGCAATAACATGACTTCAAGGCCCCATTGGTGTCTATTGTGTGAGACTCTTGGCACCTGCTGTTTCTTGCCGTTAGCAAGAGCTCAAGAAACATGAGCTGTTGGCATTGGCAGCGGCATTGGTTTCTCTCGCCCGTAGCTGCCTGGCTACACAGAACTTAAGTGAACTTGCCTTATCTTACTCTGTTGTTCCTTCTTGCCCTAGAATATCTGAGATGGGCCCAGGGAACTGAGATTCATGGCAGAGTCTTGGAGGACTGGACAAGCTGAGACCCCCAAAAGTGAAAGAGCCCTGTTCTGGGACACCTAGAGCTGGAAAAGGGTCACAGGGAGACTGAGTCCAAACTCTGATCTTAAATGGCTTTGAACACAGGGTGTCATGAACTAACTGTTGCTATCAGAATTCAAAGTTTGTCAGCAAGGGACTGTGTGTGTGTGTGCGCGCATGTATGTGTGTGCACTCGTGTATGAATGTTGTATGTGTCTATGGGGCTGTACAGGTGGCATGTTTGCCTGTGTGTACATATTTGGAGGCCAGAGGTCAACGCTGGATGTCTTCCTCAACCACTTTCTACCTTAATTTTTTTGAGACAGACTCTCCCAGTGAATTTGGAGCTTGTCAGCTTGGTTAGACTGGCTGGTTGGCCAGTGAACGCCTTGGATCTACCGTCAGCCCCCACCCCAGTACTAGGATTGCAGGCACATGCCACCATGCCCAGCTTTTATGTGGGTGCTAGGGATCTGGATGCAAGGCACCATCCTTGTACAGCAGTGGTTTGGCTCACTGACTCTTCCCAGTCTCAGTAAGTGGCTTCTTAGGGCAAGACCCTGCATCACATCAGGAAATCTACAGAAATGAACCATGTGATGGGCCATTTAGGAAATCTGTAGATTCCAAAGACTCTATGTCCCGAAGGTACCAATGGGTGCTCTGACCATGGTGGAATGGAATCAGATTAAAAGCAAAGGACTCACACCTGTAGCCCAAGCATTTGGAGATGGAGGCAGGAGGATGATGACCTTAAGGCCAGCCTGGATGACACAGTGAGGCCTTGTCTCAAAACAAAACAAAGAACAAGCAAACAAAAAAATCCTGTTATGATTGGAAGCTAAATAGCATGCTTGAAAGAGAAATAATAAATTAGGAAAATGTTGCAAGGAGCTGCTTGTTTGTCCCTGCCGCCCAGAACTGAAATAATCACACAGAAACTGTATTATTTAAATCATTGTTTGGCTCATTACCTCTAGCTTCTTATTGGCTAATTCTTACATATTAATTTAACCCATTTCTATTAATCTGTGTATCGCCATGTGGTTGTGGCTTACCAGCTAAAGTTCCATCTGGCTCCTGCGGGACTATGTGGCTTCTCTCTGACTCCACCTCCTTTCTCCCAGCATTTAGCTTAGTTTTTCCTACCTAGCTCTGTTTCCCTATAGCTCTGCTATAGGCCCAAAGCAGTTCCTTTATTTGTCAATGGTAATCATAGCATACAGAGGGAAATCCCCCATCAGGAAAATCTAGAATAAAGTGATTTAGGGGGTGCTACTGCAGTGATATTTTGTTTGTAACCTAACAAATAAGGCTTACCTGAAGATCAGAGTGCAGAGCTAAGCCACTAGTTAGCCATAGAGGCCAGGCAGTGGTGGTGCACACTCAAGAGACAGAGGCAGGCACATCTCTATGAGTTCAAGGCCACCCTGGGCTACATGAAATTGATCCAGTCTAAAGGAGAAACAGAGCTGGGCAGTGATGGCATACACCTTTAATCCTAGCACTTGGAGTCACAGGCCTTTAATCCCAACACTAGGAAGGTGGAGACAGGAGTGATATGGCTGGGCAGAGAAAGGAATATAAGGTGGGAGGAGTCAGATGCAGTCTGAGGATGCAGTCTGAGAATGCAGTCTGAGAATGCAGTCTGAGGATTCATAGAGACAGAATCTCCCCTTTGGTTTGAGCATTGGTTGAGGTAAGAACTCTTGAATGACTGGCTGCTCTGCTTCTCTGATCTTTCAGCATTAGCCCCAATATCTGACTCCAGGTTTTTATTATTAATATCAATTAGAACTCATGCTACATTTATATTTGAAAGCTAAATCATACGTTTGAAAGAGAAATAATAAATTAGAAAAATCTACAATGAAGTGATTTGGGGGAAGGTGCTACAGATATCCAAATATGTGGCACACAGAGTGATCCAGTAGAAGCAAGTACCTGCCTTTGCATGTTTCTATCACTAACCGGGGAAGGTGGACAACAAGCCAGGAGTTTGACTCTAGACATCAAAAAGAGTCACAGTACAAATTTGATGGAGCAAGATGAAGAGAAGAATGAGTATCAGGGTGAACACATAAAACAGAGAAGATTGGCTGTGGTGTTGCTGGAGACCTAGAGACAAGGCTGTGAACCTCCCCACTGGTATGGAATTTTAAATTATTTTATGTGGATGGGTGTTTGCCTGCATGTGTGTCTGTGTACCATGTGCATGCAATGCCTGAAGAGGCCAGTAGAGGGAGTCAGATTGGCAGGCAGAGGGGCATTGTTAGAGACCAAAGGAGGAGGTGGCCATTTTCAGCATGGTGCCTGTGACCTTTGATCTTCATAGAATTGGTGAAGCTCAGCTCTGTGTGCATGTGGGAACTTCCAGTGAGGACTGACAGATGAGATGGTGATACCCACCCTCAGGACAAGTCAGATCTTCAAATGCGCTGGACACAGGGACCAAAAGAAGTCAGAGGAAAACAACTTACACGCATGTACATCTTTCTGGAATTCACGTGGCTGCTACCATTAGACTCCAGTTCTTTCTTTCTTTCCACTTGGACTCAACACCACTGACTCTCCAGGGAGCGTCCCGGTTTTCAGTGCCAGACAAGGACTGCCAACACATTCAGCTTCTTCGACTGGAAAGCTACCGGGTTCTTAGTCCCTCGGGCATGCACACGGCCACTGTTGGATTACTAGCCCTTACCATGTAAACCAAGCCAAGAAGCTGTATTTTACAAGATTTATATGTATTCTAATGGTTCTGTTCCTCTAGAATGTCCTGCCTAGCACAGCACCCTTTACCTGACCCGTGTCCCTGGGAACAAGTTGTTTTGGTCCTGCCTGTTTCTTCCCACCCATCGCGGTTGGAAACTCTGAAGTCTGTCCATGGAGGCCAGCAGAAGAGGATTTCTGCAAGCGCTGGCAAATTCCATGCGCTTCTATTCTGTAAGCTCTACTCACCTTTGAAAATGGAGCTTCTTAAAGCCAAACCTTAGGGGAAACGTGGCCTTGACTTCTCCACCATTCACGCGCAATGATAACACTAAAAGGCAAATCGGTCTGCAGGTCTAGGCAGATGTAATTAGAATAATTGTCCCATGTTCCCAGGCCCCTCTTCTTGAAAGCTCAAAGCACTTTGTGAGCATTATCCAATTAATTCTGGAAATAGCTGGGTGAGAGAGGTGGGGACAGGCCTGTCGTGCTCTGTTCACGGCCAGGCCACCACAGCACTGACAGGTTAAGTGACTTGTCTAAGGTCCCACAGAGCCTGGAACTGAGCCCTGTTCACCCACCGCTCTGTGGATCAGCAACCTCACCTAAGCCTCGACCGCAGCCGCGGCTCCAGAGCGCAGGGACCAAGGCCTGGGTTTTGCATGAGTGGCAGGAATTTTCTTCCAGGCTCCATGTCGTTTTCCCTCTGCCACTCGGTGGCATGATCCCATCCATGTAGTCTGAGCCAGCTACTGGGCCTCCCTCTGTCTGGGCCTGGCTTGCTGGGAGCAGTGGTGTGGAGACAGGGTAGGGGCTGACTAGGTACTATGGCTGAGAAGTGATGGTGACAAGGACAACCACCCAAGCCAGACACACTTCATAGTTTGCAAAGCAAATTAACTACGAAGAATTACCTCTTTTTTTTTTTTTTTTTGGAGAAACAATCAACAGAGTCATAATTGTTTAAGTAGCTCTCTTGATGGTGTGGTTTTATGAGTTGGGCTCTGCTGAATTACAAGCATCCTAGCCCAATTTGCCGGACAAGCAGTGAGATCCTCAGATGCTTTGGCCCCTAGTGCTAGGATGAAAAATCCCCGACTTGGCCTTCTAAAGGTACAGTAAATACCTTTCAGGGACTCCCAGTGTGTTAATCTGCTTCTCTGTTGCTGTGATTAAAATACTGACCCAAAGCAATGTGGGAAGGAAACGGTTTCTACAGCTGATGGGTTACATTCTATCATCTAGGGAAACCAAGGCAGCAAACCGGAGGTGAGAACTGAAGCAGACCGCGGAGGAGGCATCTTCGCAGCTGAGGGCCTGTTTTCCCAAATAGCTTTAGATTGTGTCAAGTTGATAAGAAACCCAGTCAGGACAGTCAGTTGCACAGTAATACCAAGAGTTTGTTTCTCACAAGCTGACATTCCCATTTCCCCCTCCCCAGGATGGTTTTGGTGGGTCTGCTGGTGTCTGGGGTCCCCCCACCCTCTATGTGTTTCTCAGAAAGTCCTGAGTTCTAGGGCTATTCTCTCAGGACAAGACCCCGGCCTCCTGCTGAATCCCCATGAACTGTGAGCTTTGGGAAAACAAGCGAGGAGGCCCCAGAAACAGCCCTGACTGGCCGCCTTCCTTCCAGAGAGAAATAGGTAACCGGGTCCTCCCTCCCACCCTGTGATTATACAATAGATTTAAAGTCTCTGGTATCCACAAATCTACATCAAAATATATTCTCTAGCCGTAGGGAACTTCTCAGAATTGTTAACCTTCTCCCCAGGTATTAGAGGTAACACACTGTGAGATTAGATGTATATTTTCTTCAAGATACACCACCCATCGAGGGGTTCATATTTACATCTTTTGTTGATATTTTTTATAGATTAAAAGCGCCTCTTTGCTAGGTGATAATTCTGCTAAGTACTGTAATTTGCTGCCATTAATATTTGTCTGAGTCCTAGTTTGCAAAATATATTTGAAACCACGCTAGAAAGTCGCATAATTGCTTCTTACGAGCTGGGGAAATGAGTAGCTTCTTATCCAGCCTTTATCCTGTTAACCTCAGAGGGGAGGGGCCTTTTCCGGAGTCCTGAGAGTGGCTGAGAATGTTATCCAGGAGTTCCAGGGCTGTCTGGGGCCATAATGCAGCCTGTCTAGGCCAGCGACTGGTGGCTTCTGGCCTTTGCTGTGTGTACAGACCACCCTACAGATGAGCTCTGAGTACACCCACACCCGTGCCTGGGTCCTGAGCTTCTGGGAGTGGAGACAGCTGGTCTGCCCGTGAGAGCATCTTCCTGGGTCTATTTCAGTCTCACTTGGAACATAGAGACATCACCCTCTTAATGGGTCTTCCCAGAAGGGGAGTGTGAGAGGCTCTTGCTCAGGAGTCAATGGCTCTGCGCTCTGTGGGAACGTGGAAAGGCTTTGCATATAGTACAGTCATGTCCGGATCCCTTGGAACAGAAGGGCTGAGCAGCCCAGATAGGACAGTAGGTGGGAGGTACCAAGCAGAGGCTTCCATATGTCAGTCCCAGTGGTCACCCAGGTATAGAATTAGGTGCCAGGAAACCAGCCTCTTGAATTCTAAGATAACTGGTGATTCCATCTTGGGTTGTCTCTCAGTTCAAACCATTCCCAGACCTCTCCTAGTAGATGGGACAGCCCCTGGTCCTTCTGAGAAGGTGGATAACTTGTCTCTGTGTCTAACTGGAAACTCACATTATTGTTCACAGCTATGTGCCAGTTAGCCCATGTCTGCCAGCCAGAGGCTGCAGTACACGGAGGGCATCCACCAGGTATCAGCTTCGTGGAAGTTCTGAGGTTCTCTTGTATCATAAGGTGGTAGCCACTCTCAGCATCTCAGCATCTCTAAGTAAAAGGATGCTCCGTGAAGCCTTCTCTGACTTCACCGGAAAATGTCCCCATGGGTAAGCTAGGATTCTACAGAGTGGTTCCGAGCTCTCCTTCACAACCAAACCATAAAATGGCACTGATGGTGGCTTTTGTGTTTGAATAGGAAAGTCTAAGTAGGTTCATAATTTGAGCACTTGGTTCCTCGCTGGTAGCATTATTTTGGACTGCTTTGGGAGGTAGGGCCCTGTTGGTGTGAATAACTCACCCTGGCAGTCCTCTGAAAGATGCACCAGGCTGGCCTCTGATTCCTGGTGCTCACTCTGCTCCCCAGTCTGCTGTGGTGTGAACAGTCTTTGTGCAAACTCTCACCAAAAAGCACTGAGCCCTCTCTTTGCCATCCTTCCCTGCCATGACGTACTAAAGACAGGAGCCAAATTAAATCCTTCCTTCCTCATGATTTTTCTCTAACAGAGATTGTGGTCATAGTGACTCAAATGTAACTAATGTGGTGGCCGTGATCTCATAGGTGCCTTCCTTGAGAGGATGAGACAGTAGAGATGCCTTTGATAAAGGTGGTTTGATGTTATTATTACTGGTATGTTTATATTGAGTGTGGGTACTTGTGAGTGTAGAGGTGTGCACACAAGCCTATGGAGGTATGGTTTCACTGCATGCACCCCCATGGGTGTGCTTATGCAGGTGTGCATATGTCAGTGCACACATATGGGCCGATGCTTGCCCTTGTCTGTGAGAGAGTCCTGATCTAGACTCCCACCTCCTTGGGATGCCTCCTGCCTGCTCCCTCTCCTTTGCTCTAATCCTGTCCTTCTGGTCACATGCCCTCTGCCTTGGCACCTGCTGTTGCATGCTTGTGGCTTGTGTCTCCCAACCTCTGTAGCCTCACCCCTACCCCAGTCACTTCCCACTGTTCTGCCAAGTTCAAGATTGTTCTTGCGTCCTCTTGGCTGGTACCACTGGCATCTTCTTAGTTGGCAGATTCCTAGGAACATCTGTGCAGGCAAGGATATCTTTTCCTTTGGGTGTGCTTCCATTGCCCTGGGACCTATGAAATCTTTCTGTACCTTGTGGCTGAGGACAGTGGAGTTCACTTATTTGGGCAGAACCCACTATGATCCACCACCCTGTCTCTGTGATCCCCAATTCCGCTACTGAGATCTGGGAAGGCTTTGTGGGAATGGGGATCACAGCCAGACACTGGGTCACTGGACGCCTGACTGGGTCCACAGGATATGGTCGTGTCAGAGAAGTGAAGGGTTGGATGGGTAAATTCAAGTTATCAGTGAAGCATCCGCACTCTGAGCATACTTGGGTGGCTGCCTAGCCTATAAGAGTGGGCACGTGTGTGAGTAAAGAGGTGTGCTAGCCTGGGTCTGCCCCTGGCACAACATGACACGGCAGACTGGCCTCAGGGTTCAACCCCTTTGAGGTAGTAGACGGAAAGCTGCCTCTACCTGACCTGGTCCTAAGAGCCTGCCTAGAGCACCTTTCTATATCCATTCCCTGATGGACGACTGGCTTATCTCTTCCCCACGATCTCCTCCTGGTCACTAGGGGTCTGGTTTCTCCTGCCTCTGCTTCCTCATTGGCTGTGACGTGAACGGCCTTTGCCCGTGTTCCCACCACCATAACCTGAGCTTTGCGTCACACCTTTGCTTTGCTGTTGGACGGTAGCCCCTGAACCATGAGCCCAAGCAAACCCACTTCCCTTGAGTTGCTTCCGTTGGGTACTTTGTCACAGCCATTAGTAAATTAAACCACACAATGGCCAGTCTCACACTTGTAAGTGGCACCTGGAGGTGACCTCTCTGGTACACACAGTTAGTCACAGCACACATGACCTTTCTGGAGCTGTAAGGGAACGGAAATGGCTGCAGTGCTACAGATGTCTGTAGGCGAGGCCAAACTAAGCCCCAGAGCTGTTGGACACCCTCAGGTCAGGAACTGACAAGGCTTCAAGGAAGCCAGGACACAGAGCACACTTAGCAGATGGTAGTGACGACTCCCTGAGGGTGGGATCCTGTTTGAAGGTAGATGGGGGAGAGATGGGGCTGCAGAAAGATCCAGGATGGAGACCTGGCTACTGCTCTCTGTGCAGGCTGGGTGAGCACATCACCTTCCTTCAGTGAGGACAAGAATTTGGACACGTAATAACTTTGAGATTTCTGGAGGGGAGAGACATAGCCTTCCTTAACTTGCTCCAAGTTAGTCTGAGCTTCAAGCTATACCAACACCTGCGATTCCCTTACTCTCTGTTCTAGACTCAGATTCTCTGGGGTAAGATGCTGGCAAGTCAAAGACTTGCGTTCTGGGTAGAGATGGGACTCTTGTGGCCACCTGACTCTATCGCGTCAATTTCTGAGGCCATATCTCCCAGGTCAGGGCCCTCTGCCCATGCCCTAGGGATCTCAGCTTGACTGGGTCCTTGAATCATTTCTTCTTCCTCTTCTTCTCCTCCTCCTCTTATTCTTCCTCTTCTTCCTCCTTCTCTTCCTCCTCCTCCTCCCCCCTTTCCACCCTGGATTTTTTAAAAAATATGTGTGAAAGGGGCTTCCTGTGGAGCCCAGGCTAACCTCAGACTGTGGTGGCCTCCTTCTGCCTCCTGTATGCCTACATTACAGGTACGAGCCTCGATGCCCAGCACCTCTCACTTAACGATGGTTGTAACATGCTTACCCAGGCTGGACTTAGATGGTATAGAACCATTGGCTGACGTGCTCTAGTACACAGATCTTGATTTCCACTGAGCTCCCCTGGACTCTGTGCTGGGAATGCAGGGTGATTGGAGGGGACAAACGGGGACTCTCAGAGCTCCTATGACTCAGCCTCCAAGGCCATCTCTGGGTTCAAAGGCAGTGCTGGTGTGGGGCTGCGAGTTCCATTGCTTCACAGATGAAGGATTCTGTAGTCATTGTCTTGGAGACAGGTGAGGTCCAGGGTCACCATGTCCCAGACAGGCTACCCTCCATCTCAAAGCCACATCCCCGGAGCCCGTACCCCTTAAACAAAAGCCTGGTCTGACTCCTCAGCCCTGGCACACATCTGCGTTATTAGCAATGCTAATACCATTCTGCGATGATAAATAATTAAACAATTATGGTCATGAATCAATAAGTTTAGCACATTTTTTTTCATCAGCAAATTGTACTGTATAAACAAGAAATATAAATTACCAAGTCTAATTCCCTCCCCTCAAAATTATAAGCATTTTATATCTAATAATTAAAAAAGTATTAGAATTCAATGTAGGATAGTTAGAACTTTAAAGAATTTTCTGTTTCCACCAAGCACCATTAAATTGTCAGTTTTATGTCTCTGAATCTGATTAACATTTTGAGATCTGGCCTCGGAAATCTTTCTTTGTTAGCGCCCAGGGAAGCCCCTCCAGGTTCCTGTTTCTCTCCATCTCACAGACGGTGACTCTACTGGGCTCCAGCTACGGAGGCTGCAACTGCCGGGTCCAGCTGGAGAGAAGAAACAAATGAACTTTGGATAAAAAAAGTACAGGTTACACAGAGCGAGGCTTTGCGGCTGCACCCTGGGCTTCACAACCTGTAGTTTGGCAGACTCGTGGTTGGCTTATTTTTATGTTTATTTTTCTTATTTATTTTTTTAAAGTTTATATTTATGAGTTAAAAATAAACGATAGCTATCTATAGCAACAGTGGGTCCCCAGGACCCCATCTTGTCCCGTGCAGTGGTGGCTTCCTCTCTTTACATTTTTCCAGATTGGTACAGTTTCCACTGTCACGGCTGCAGGTACTCATGACTGTGTCAGAGGCCAGTGACCTTTCTTAGCCTTAGCCCCTGTCATTTAGTTTTATCATCTGTCAGCCATATAGGCTACTGAGTTTGCAGGCTTAATTTAATGGCTAGAATCCAACGTCCCTTGTACCCTAAGCACAGAATGTCAAGGTCACTGTCCTGGTGGATCCTGAGGGTCAGCTCGATTGAATTTAGAAGCATCTAGGAGATTTTGATCATGCCTCTGAGGTTGCACTCAGAGAGATTTAACCCAGAGAGAAAGACCCACCCTAAACACTTGTAGCACCAGTCAGCCGAGCACCGGCCTGGATGGAAGGAAAGAGGAACAGAAGAGAGCCTGCTAACTCAGACACTCTTCTTCTGGATGTCCAACATCCTTTGCTCTGCCACATCTTCCTCTCCTCGTGGCGGATGAGCTAAATCTTCTGTTTTGTTTTTCCTTAGAGATTCCATCATAGTAATGAGAAGTGACCAGTAATAAAGTTCAGACTCCCTGGACACTGTAGCTGAGACACAAAACGCAGGAGAAAGAAAAGGTTACGTGAGAAGATCAAGGTCCCACCAAGCTGGCTTCCTATCCCTTGCCACCCATGACTTGTTTGAGTGTGTCTACACCTCCAGACGGAATGGCGGCTGGGTTCTCTGGGAGTCTCACTGCCTCTGATGCAAACACCCATGTTCCTCTCCCCGATCTGCTCTTCCAATGAGAGCAGTGGCCCAAATGCTAGCTGTTCGTTTTTTTTTCTTTTGTTTGATATAATCACTACTAAATGATAAGACTAAAGATAAGACTAGGCAACAATAACAAAGCTGAGGTGGGAAGCCAGTTTTTTGCCTCCATCCATTCTGTTTCAGCTGCCCAGAATCTCACGCTAGGGGGTAGCAATCTGACTGATCCAACTACTGACTGCAACCTTTTCCACACCAGGGACGAGCCCATTCCTGTGGACCCAGACCCTGAACGTCAGGAGCTGTCCTGGTCACTGCCTCATTCATGCCCCGGGACTCACTACCTTCTATCTGCTCAACCCTCCAGCTGCTAGGCTGCCTTAGAAGCCAGTTCTTTCCCTCAGGCCACAGCTCCCAGCTGGGTGGTCTACTTCCAGAATTTTAAAAGCTTTTTTAGCAGCTGAAGGATGAGTGTTTCCTATCAAAGATCTGATCAGATAATGTCATTCCCAGTTTACCTTCTCAATGGCTCCATTGCCCTAGGGGTGAAGTCTGGGTGTTTTAGGTTAGGTATGTTGGGGTACAGGGGTGAATTAACACCAGCATAAAGGCACGTGAGCCCTATAATGAAGCTTCCAGGATGTCTGAAGTATCTTGGTCATTTTTCTCATTGCTGTGGTTGAGCACCTGGCCGCGGCAACATAAAGGAGAAAGGTTTCATTGAGGCTCAGGGTTGCAGAAGGCTCAGTCCTTGTTTGACTGACCCCAGGGACTTGGATAGAGCCTCAAGGCTGCAGAGCATGTGAAAGAGGCTGGGTTTTGTTTGTTTTTCCATTTCTTGAGGGGAACAGCAAGCAGAGAAGAGGGAGAACAGAAGAGGCCAGGGTAAGCTATGTCTTCCAGCTAAGGGCTCACTTCCTATTTTCACTACCATGCTGTGACTTCCGGGATTGAGCCACTGATTAGGTTGCAGCCCTCCTGATCTAATTGTCCTTAAAAAAAAAAAAAACCCATCATCTCAGACACACCAGAGGTGCACTGCACTGATCTCCTGAGTGTTTCACAATCCAATCGTGTCGACAGTGCAGATCAATCACGTCACCGTCAGGGCAGAATCCTCAGCTTCAGAGCCCATGAGCACACTTGCACACGTATCTGAGCGGCAGACTGTGGAGTGGGTGCTCCTGCTCCCCACAGAGCACTGAGAGGGGTGCTGTCTGGGCCCCTGAGGGGCCTGAGCATTTCCTCCTCATCGGATCACTCTGTCTTCCATGCGCTTGCCTATGCCCTACACGTGGGGACACTGCCTTGCTTTTTTCAGGTCCTCCTCTACAACCGCAACTTTGGCATGCCGCTTGGTGGATAACCCTGTCACTTGCTTTGAGTGTTTTGTGGCTGTCCAGGCTTGGGCTGGGCATACCACAGGGGTTCACGACGGAAGACTGAATGGAGAATGCATGTGGGTGATAGAGGGTGAGTCTCGTAAAGTGGCTGCACCTAACCAGGCACGGGACAGTTTACCGCACCCAGAGTCTGGCTTGGAGGCTCGGCGCTGGAGGGCCAGGTCTCCTAAGGTCCTTTAGGGGTCAGCTCTGCCCTCTATGTTCTGATCACTATTCCCAGGACACTGTGTGTCCACAATTAGCCATAAGAGGACACCTCTTTTCATGGACTCAAGTGCCTAAGGAGGACAGAAGCCATCAGTTAAATAAGCTAAGCTCTTAGTTAAAACAGATTGATCAGTCCTAGTAAAAATCTGCTATGCAGTCAACTGCCAGAAGAGCTTGCCTGGGGCCTGGCTTCTTGCCAGATGTCAACACTATGTCAGGGACCAAGAGGAACACCAGGGGCACAGTGCTGAGAGTGTGGGCAGAATGTCTCACTCTGGGTTTCCATAGGAATGTACTGCTGGAGGTCAGGGTTCAGGGACAGGCAGCTTGCTGGGGCCACCTCTCCAGCGAGCAGGGGCATGAAGGAGGTAGAGGGTGTGTAAGGATGAAGTGTTGCATTGACCGTCAGCGTGGACCACAAGACTTCGCACTCTGGGATCTTCTAAGGAGTCCTGTAGACAGAGACCCCACTAATGTACTCCCTTGAAGAAATAAAATGGGGACACATTTAGCCATCGACTTTGTCCCTTGTGTGCACCCGATCAGAGGCCAGTGGTGTGGCCTGGGGGAGGGTCATGCTGTACCTGGCCCAGGAGTGCATGCAGGGGCAGAAGGGAGGGATTTCATGCAAGGATGAGGAGCAGAAACTGCTCTTCTTGGTGTCTAGATGAAGCAGAGGACTAAAGCACTTTCAGTATCTACAGGACCTCCCACCACACAGCCATGGGTTGATGTCTTAGATTTCTGGTCTCAGAGGCTTCAAGACCCTGAGAGGACCAAGAGAAATACCGGTGTCCACACTACTGGGGTTATGTGAAGAATGTTTCAGTCTGGGTCTCTGTAGGGGTGTCCAAGAGCAAGCAACTTATTGGCTCCCCCACTCCAGTGAATCTGGGCAGAAAGATGTGTGTATGTGTGCAATGTGTATGTACAGTGTGTGTATACTATGTGTATACTGTGTGTAGTGTGTGTATATGGTATGTTTATACAATACACATATAATTATGTATATCAGTGTGTATAACATATGTATGCAACATGTGTCTACAGTGTGTGTATACTGTGTGTCTACGTTGTATATGTGTGTTTATAGTGAAAGTACCTAATGTGTGTGAATGTGTGTATATGTGCACAGGGAGTGTGTAATGTGTGTGTGTTCAAGTGTATAAGATGTTGGTGTGTTTGAGACAGGGTCTCATTGGTTGGCCTAGAACTGGAAATCCTTCTGCCTCAGCTTCCTGAGTGCTGCTGGCTGGGCTTCCAGGCACACACACACTAGACTGAGCATCCTTTGAAGGGGCTCCTGAGGAGCTGTGGCCAGGCTCGCTGGGTTAGCCCCTGTTACTGGATCTGCTCCTTGGCCTTGCTGCATCCTCCTCCGTTTGTCTCCAAACTGTGGGTGGGAGTCACCGGGTGGTGGGTGCCAACGCCAGGATGCCGGGGCTCCAGATTCTGCCTCGCTCGGTGGCTCTTAGCAACATGCTTCTTACATTCTGCTCATTCTGTTTCGAATTTCACACTTTTCTAGGCTGAGAGATTCATCCATCTAGTGCAAATACTTCTGACAAGGCTGGGGTGGAGGAGACCCCTGCTGGGCTCAGGGATGGCTTGCTGGGGGTTGGCAGCCCACACTGGCCAGGACAGCTCCACTCACCTGGGGTTCCTTCCTGGCTTGTGAGTCCCTCTCAGAGGTAGCCAGTGTCCTGACTGACCTTCCTCCTTTGCATTATCTCTCTGAGCATTCGCTGGGGGATGATCCTGTCTTCCTCCCTTCTCCCTCACTGACCAGCCAGCTTCCGAGTCATCTCCAAATCTCCAAATACACCTGAATTAATCTGCATGAAAATTTTTCTTGTAAAGTTTTCCCTTTCCACCTTCTTAAAGTCCCAAGTCCCCTAAAAATAACTTTCTGAGTTCTCTATCTCTATTTATATTGATTTGTTTTTAAATTTCATCTATTTTTCCCTTTCTTTTTTCAGTCCTGAATTAATCTTAACCCTAGATTCTTGAGTGCGTACCTGCCTGTCTGTTTCTCTGTCTATATTTTATTTGAGGTCTATAATAGCATTCAGAATTAGCTCATGAAACTGGATTACACAAAGCCAGCAGGTTTAAAAATACTCCAAAGATGTTGCTTTCATGCCTCAAATCCTTGAAAAGCCAAATGCATTCACTTCTGAAACCAAGTCTTGGGTTTTGCTGGAAAAAAAAAATAAGAAAAGTGTTTAATAGCACATATGGCATAATTTTATTTGACATCTGTTTTGTAACAAACAATATTTAGCTCACTTATTTGCTGAATGATACAGTACACAGTGCAAACAAAAAGTCCAATGAACAGTTTCTACTGAGTTTGTAATATATCAATATTTATTGCAAAAGAATGCAAAACTTAAACATTTAAGTGTGTTATTGATTGTAATATGCAAAACATTGATTACTGTATGTTACTATTGCAAAAAAATAAAATGTCTTCCATGCCTGCTAGGGTATGAAAATGAGATACAGTTTTAGCAAGAGATGCTTCTCTGCTCCCGTTGGTGACATTTAGTCTTAGCCCTGTTCCCCTTGTTTGTGTCATCCTATTGAAGACATCTGTCAATATATTTAGGATGCTTCCTGCTCATAACAGCAAAAAAATGGTGAAACTATTGGCTTAATTGCGAAGAGTGATTGATTTTAATGGAAACAAGGTTTAAAAACTCCGAATGCACTTTGTGTTGGCAGCGTGATAGAACGCGCTAATGAACTGAAGCCTCGCTCAGATGCAGGGATCCTCAGAACAAGGATCATCACAGGACAAGCGAGGGTAGGTGCGGTGCGTTTTTCTTTTTACATTAAAGTTGAAATAAATCATTTGTTTACATAATTGGATGACAGGACGGAAATATAAGCTCTAACCTGGAAAAGAAAGCAAATGCTACAACTTTGGTCTCTGAGCCACAGGCGGGACACCTATGGTCTTGTCACTGTTATTATCATCAGAAGAACAATGTAGAAACGGATCTCTCCAGAGATGGCTTTTCAGGTTGTGGGAGTGACTGGGATCCCTGCTCTGTTCAGGCTCTGGGCCTTAGTAGGTTTCTTTTTTCCTCCAGTTCTTGCCAGCAAAGAAGCAAAAGACTGCCAAGGTGGTCTGGCCTAACTGGAGGGTCTTTGGGTTTGGAAGAGAGAAACACACAGGACCAGTCTGCCCCAGTAGACTTTTCTGAATTCCAGAAGAACAATGGTGATAATGAAGCCCTCTTTCTGAGCCCCCCCAGCCTCCCAACTCCCACAGACAACTCTCTGCATGCCCAATGCCTTGCTCTTTGCCCCTGGCTCATACTTTGTCCACACCGAGGCTTTAAGCATCTTAACAAAGGCACAACCCCAGTCTTTCGTTTCCCTATAGAGTCCCCTACATGTGCAGCTCCCAGGTTCTGAATTCAGGAGTCAGGGGAAGCTAGGAAGTGGGTGGGGACTTTATCCCCGCCTCTCATTGTTGGTGGCTGAGGTCTTTCACCACTTCCAGTTTGGTAGAGCAGGGAACTTGTAGATAGGTAGCTGAGCTTGGAGCAAAATCCCTTCGCTATCAGACCTTCATGGTGGGATGGGCCAGCAATTTCCCTTTCAGGTGAAGTGAATTTGGAGGTCAGAAGGACAAGTTGGCCCACCTCTACTTCTGTTGCCAGCATTGGCCAAGGTGACAGATTCTCAGTTTCACCAGCTGCTTCCACTCTAGAGGCCTTCACTGACTCTAATGTTAGAGTCTAGAAGCCTCAGTTAGCACACTTCGAGGAGAATTAAATGAGCTGATAGACAGAAATGACTATCTAGTACCTCACACCAGCTAAGAACCAGTTTTAGCTGGCTGTTGCCATGTGTGTTGCTAAGTCCAGGATTCAGGAGGCTGAGGCAGGAGGATCTCGGTTTTAAGGCCAGGCTTGACTACACAGCAATACTCTGTCTCAACATGTGCAAATAAAATGAAAGGAGAGAGAAAAGAAAGGAAGAGCATAAGGAAAAAACAAAGAACAAACTCCAAGTGCATTCTCTCTCCATCCTGGCTGGGAGTCCCCTCAGGGCCTGTGGTGGAAAGAGCAACAGTGTATCCTTAGACTGGGAGGTGGCCCTGGGTCGCTTCAGAAACAAAGAATTCACTAACTGTGAGAAGGTTGTGCCTTGGGACCCACCCTTGAAGATCAGTAGACAGAAGGTCAAGGAGATATGGTGATCTCCATTCATAGAAGGTTCTAGAAGATGCAGTGATTGTAACAACTGGCAATTTGAGTTGTTATCCAGTTCTTAAATGGAGGGAAGACTCAGGGCAGTGTGGCCAGTGACTCCCTTCCTCCTCCGGCCTCAACAGCAATTACAAGCTGTGAAGGAAACAGAGAGCAGAGATGAACAATATATGTCATGAGGAAATAAGAACATTGCACAGGGAGAATAAATAATAATGTATTTTTTTTGGCTTTAATGAAACTCTATAGATATAAAAAGCCGGAGAAAGAGGATATTTTTTTTTCTTTCAGACCTTAATTATAGCAGGGTTGTTAGTAAATTTACTGAATCGCAAATGTAAAATATTCTGATGGCCTGAGTAAAACCACATATTTAAGCCTTCTAAATGAACATTTCTGTTTTTTGAGTAATTTGTACCATCTGTGTCAAAATTCTGAGTCTAAAAAAAAAAAGCAGTGGAACAAATGTTAGTTCCATAAAACAGTCCTAGTTCATTGTTGAAATTGTCACACATTAACATTGCAGGCCATCTGGGAAGACAAAAGCCTCTCACCAGATTGCGGAGATGATTTTATTGGTCTGGTATTAATCAGGATGTGGCATAATATTTAAGCAGAAAGGAGAGATGAGGTGAAGTGGGGCCCTCCATCCACCCCAGCTGTAGGCGCAGGGTGGCGTGGTAACTCCTTTATGCTAAGGGTGCTGGATATCCACATGCGGTCATTGTCAGAAGAGGTAAATCAAACGCAACGTATTATTTCCGGTTTGGAAGCAGTGAAACAAAGCGTAGAGACTTCTTGGGCTGAGGCTCCTGCTCCAGGAATAGAAGAGGGGCTTACAGAGTCCTCCCAGAGTCCCACTGGAACGAAATGGCACGTTGGGTCCCCGAGTCTCAGAGCATCCTGCTCCCACCCCTTGCAGGGAGAGCCCATGGTAGGTTTGGGCAGCTGCTCTGGTCAGCCCAGCCAGACAGCTGCATCTCTGGCTGCTGCTGGGGCTCAGCTCTATTGGTCACATCCCTGCACTCTGGGTATCTCTTCACTGAGGCTAGCATCCATTAGCATCTTCAGAGTCCAGGCCCAGCCTGGCTTCACCGAGGCTCTTGTCCAGGCATATTTTCCATGGTCGCAGAGTGGACTGCTCTATGGAACACTCTGTAGTGGCCATGTTAGAATTCGTGGCAAGGTGACGGGGTGATGTCAGACATGCCAAACCCGACTGTTCCTTTCACTGGCCAGTCCATTGAGTGGACACACGGGATGAAATAGACCGGAAGTAGATAACCTGATATTCACAGGGGTAGCTTTTCTTGTGTTTCTTTACCCAATGCGAGCATCTCACGGAGTGTAAAAATGTCTACACTGAAATAAATTTTATATTTTATAACAAGTTTTATAAACGCAGCCTGCCTCTAAACACGACTGGTCAACTCTACCATGGGCTTGGTGGAACAGTGATCTGTCCCCAAGACTGGCGTGTGTGGAGCTCACATGGGGATGACAGGTTGGTCCCCAAGAGAAACATCCTCCAAAGACATTTTTAAAAGGTTTATTGTGTGTATGTGTGTGTGTGTGTGTGAGTGCCGGTGCCTTGGAGGCCAGAAGTGGGGAAGTGGGTATTATATACCCAGGAACTGGAGTTGGTTACAGGAGGTTGTGAATTACTAGATATGAGTGTTGGAAACTCAGGTCCTCTGAAAGCAGTATGTACCCTTTAAAAATTTTTTTAAAAAATAATATGTGTATGAGTGTTTTATCTTCACATATGCATGCGCACCATGCCTGGTATCCACAGAGGCCAGAAGAGGGTGTCAGACCCTCCGGAACTGGAGTTAAGATGACTGTGAGCTACCATGTAGATGCCAGGAATTGAACCTGGGTCTACTGCTCTTAAATGCTGAACCATCTTTCCAGCCCTCTCCAAAACTATTTTTCAAGGATGATTTTGATAGGGTGCTGATTTGGCCTGTTGCACTGTGAGGGTCCAGCTGCCATGAGCTAGGTGACTGTGGATACATGAGTGAAGATTCTGCTGATGGCAGAGCAGCTGCCCAAGGTGGCAGGCGCCCTTGTCTGCGGCCTGCTGGCTCTACAGAGCTGTGCCCAAGCATCCCACTCACTTCAGTGAACCTTCACTAGAGTCCTCAATGTCTACTGTGAGCCACTTGGCAAGGCTGTGGAGAACACGGCAGTGTCGCTCCCCACACGGTCACTTTTATCCTTCATGTCTTATCCTTGACCCATCTTAGGGGGTCCCCGCCATATGGGCAATGTCCACCTTTGCTTTGAATCACAACTGGTGTGTGTGTGTGGGAGGGGTGTCTCAGAAGTGTCGGGTGCATACTCAGCCTGCTGGAGGCAGAAGGGAGACCTCTGGCCCAGAGAACGGATCCAAGTTTCCAGGAGAAACAGCTGGAGCAGTGAAGGGCCTGAGCGCGGAGAATGTGAGTGGCTGGATCCCCAGAGCCCGAGTTATTAAGGACAATCATGGTGCTTGATGAGAGATCTTCAAATGGGAACAGACCACAAGGTTCTGTGGCGTTAGACTCTGTAGAGGCCCCACCTGCCCTTGAGAGGGCCTTGTTCTCTGGGATTCCGGCTCCTCCCCTCCCTGGAGCCTTTGCATGTTTTGTTCCCTCTGCCTGGAGGGCCCTGGAAGGCAGCACCAGTCACCCAGTCAATTCTTCTTCCTAAAATGCCAGCCCAAACCAAGCTTCTTTAGGAACGCATCCCTTAGGGCGCATGGCACCCGGCACGTCTCCTTTGTGGCACATGCGACTTAATTAAATAGTTTATTGCATAATTACTGTTTGTGCCTTCAAATATGAGCACGAGACAATCTCCCGTTTTCTCAATTAAACGATGAGAATGGTTTTGAGGGTTCCTGCTTACACGTATTGGATTTCTTTTGTTTGTTTTTTTGAGACAGGGTCATGATATGTTGTCCAGGTTGGTCCAGAATTTGAGATCGGTTGCCTCATTCTCTAGAGGGCTGGGGGTTATATGTGTGTGCCACTGTTTACATATGCAGACCTCTAAGGGCAGAATCAAAGACGCCCACACCCCCTCAGGACAGTAAATGGGCCACAGAGCACATTTGGTGCTGTTTGTGACGTGGGATGGCACATTCACCGACAGTGTGGCTCCCACCCAGCTGTGCTCTGTGCCCACTGTGGCCTGGCTGGGGCCCCACCTTTGTTGTCTGCTGGGGCATTTCCTCTTGTCCTGGTCCTGTTATGTGACTGCAAGGTGAGGTGAGATGTGACAGTAAGGTGTGAGTCCAAAGCCGTGCGCACCACTAGCTCCAGAGTTCTCCATAGAATAACCACTTAGCTGACTGCTTTATGCGATACTCCAGAGACCACTTCCCAGTGACATCAGTGTCTGCAGTGTGAAGATCATGACCCCTCCCCAGGGGTAACAACAACAACAACAACAACAACTTCATTTAGTTTCTTTGCCTTTTTCCCTTCTTTTTTTTTTTCTTCCTCCTCCACCTTCTTCTTTTGATTTTAATCTGTTCTATCAGGTAAATCTCCTAAGCCTTAAGTATTAACCTCAATGGAGGATCTGCAGGACTAATGTCTTTTTCTTCAACTTTAAGCAGAACTAATTGGGACCAGAGACTGGCAATAAGACTGAAGACTTTGTAGAGACCTGAGCACGCGGCCCTGCCTGTTCCTTGAGGGGGTCATTCTGGGGAGCACCTGCCTGGTTCTGTGACATCAAATGGTCCTTCCCTTCCTTCTCTTCCCTGGGTTGTATGTATTGCAGAAAGCAGGCAGGCCCTCTTTAGACCAGCTCACTGCTGAGTCCCAGAACCTTCTGGGGAACCAGCACTCTGGATGTTCAAAACCTCTTTCTGAGTAAAGGCAGGAATGAAATGCAAAGTGTTCTGAAGAAGGGAAAGGGGAGTTGTGTGTGTGTGTGTGTGTGTGTGTGTGTGTGTGTGTGTGTGAAGCACAGTGAAGGTCACAAGGAGGGCAGAGGGACCCTCCCTCGAGGCATTCCAGACTTAAGGCTGAGAACACGGCATCTCCATACATAAGCACCAGAAACATTACACACATATCACACAGAGGAAGATATACACACACACACAACATACACACGCATATAAACACCCAGAAAGTTACAGACATAATCACCACACACCTATGCCTATAAACACACAGAAAACTATACAAATACACACATATCACACACATAAACACACAAAGAAAGTACATAGAAAGACACAAACATATACACCAGACATACCATATACACAGATATATATAGACAAATAGAAACATGCCCCCTACAGACATACACAACACACAGAGATATACATACACACACAAATAAACACACAAGTGTGTCACATATACCATATACAACAAACACACAGAAAGGCACACATGAAAACACACACACACACATATACATACAAATACATATCTAGAGACACATAAGGACATAGAAACAGAGATACACAAGCACATAAAAGCAGATGACAGAAGCTATTACACATGATACATGAAGACATAGGGCAGATACACACATAGGTGACAAGCAATCACACTTAGAGGCACAGATACATGAAGACTAACAAATATATACACCCAAGTAGACACAGACTTAAACTCCTATAACATATAGGTACATATGTAGAACTGATATAAACCTGTAACATGCATAGGAACACAGAGACATACATACTCCTGCAAACACACAGAAACAACGATACAACAGTCACGTGCACACACGTTCCAGAGCTCCAAAGAAAGAGGCCTCAGGCCACGTGGGGGTCTGGAACTATTGCTCTACAGTGGCCAGTCTCCTGCCCCAGGGCCTGAGCTCTCTGAGGACCTCCACCTATTTGACATTGTTGTTAGCTTTCTAATGTCTTCCACTTAAGTAAGAGCCACTGAGGTGTGGGGTTTCCTGGTGCCTAATGGCCCGGGGTGTCGCTGAGGGCTATTAACCCTGCTGGCCATTAATCCCAGGCAATGCCCGAGGCTATTACAGGCTCTATGGCTCTCAATGAGCAGTGATACTCAGCCCCGGGGAATGTCCCTTGCAGGGTTTTGACTCCTTGGGGGGGTGGGGACCATTGGCTTTGCTTAGCTGTGCACACATACACAGAAACAGAGGTGTCGTGGGGACATGATGGAGGTGGAAGTGGGTCTACAGGTCCTGCTGCTGTGTTTGGAGAGCTGGTGACAGAGTAAATCAGGGAACATTTTTGTTTTGTTTTTAGAGTGTAGGACACAGTGAGCCCAGTGTCCCACCTTCAGCACAGGACAGGACACAGGTTGTAGGTCCGCCCGAGGGACAGCTGCAGAGCTGAAGACCTAGCGCCAAGCAGCTTTAGCTGCCTCTGCCTGGGCACATGAGCTAGTGCTGTTCCTGGTGTCCGGCTGCCCCCAGCAGCTCTCTGCCTCTGAGGTGTCTGCTGTGTGTCTCATGATCTCTGATGTTCTGTGGCCTTTCCTTCTTTGATTTCTTCCTGGTTTCCCCAGGAAACAGAGACCAGAGGCACTGGGTTCTGATTGGACTCCTCTATTCTTCCTCTCCAGTTTCTCATCCATATAATTTCTTCCTCCTTTTACCCCTTCTCCTCTTGTTTTTCTTTTCTTTCTTTTTTTCTTATTCCTTCTGTTTGTCTTCTAGCCTCTCTCCTGACTGTGGTACTGGAAGGACACCTCATCCCCTCTGCTAGGGTCATTACCCTCCTGGGTGAGCCTCCCTGCTGGCTACAGTTCCATCTTTCCTGTTACGGCAGCTACCCACAGCGGGCTGTCAAAGACCAATCTCTGGTTTGATGAGAGTGATTTGTGCTGTTTTGGGGTGCAGAATGTATGGCCCTTGTGCAAGGTAGCTGTTCGTGGCCCTGCCTAGGGGGCGGCAGACCAGGTCCTGTTCTGTCTAATCCAGTCCTGTCCCTGCACACCTCCTCAGTTGCCACCACCTAGACCCATCTGAGGATTTGCCTGGCTTTGCACACATGGTCCCTCTACACTGCAATATTGGCTTGGCTGGTTTTTTCTGTCCCCATTTTGCAGATGTGATTTGAAGTCAGAGGTGGGTGTGTTTTCCATGGAGACCTGCTGAGGTTGCCACTCCCCCCACATGGCATCCCGTGCTTACATGGGAGGTGGATGGAGATTTGAGACAAAGTCATAAACTCAGTTTGACTCCAGATGATAAGGATCAGATTTGGGTAAACTTTCCTCGACTCTCCCAGTCTTTGCTTTTAAAGAGCTTGCACAAGCTGACCCTGCTGACTGTTGTCCCTTAGCCCCTCTGGGCTCTGAGCTTGGAGCATCCTAAGCCTGTCCTGATCGCTGGGAGCTCAGGAAGCAGAGCTCCCCATCTTGAAGGGGCTGGCCATGAACGTTGCATGGAGGCAGTCCAGGAAAGCAATCTGGGGAATGATGTCTGGTCCCATGCACCAAAGAACCAGGACGCAGAAAATGTCACTGCTGGTTTATAAAAGTACGCCATTATCAGCCCCTTGCAATGGGCAAGTGGATTAAAATGCCATTAACACAGCAAATTAAGCTTACAGCGAAGTAAACAGAAAGTCAATCAATAACCAGCAGAGAGGGACAGCTGCTGTTCCCAAACAGTCCCCTGGGGATGTGGGGACAGAGAGCACCTGAGGCTGGGCTGGGATATGACCAGAGTGGGGAAAGGGTGCAAGGTAGGGGTGGGACTAATTTTTCCAGACACTGAGCAGTTGACCTGCCCCTCTGGTGGCACAGACCTTCCCTTCATAAGTCCCCCCTGGGTGGCTCCCGAACTCTGCCCATTCTGTTTTTTTTTTTTTTTTAAAGTTTCAAAAAAAGTTTCCTAGTAGATTTCACCTGTGGAATCCCATCTTTGTCACGGTTACCATTGCTGTGATAAAACACTGTGACCCAAAGCAAGTTGGCGGGGGTGGGGTAGGGGTGTTTATTTGGCTTATGTTTCTACGTCACTGAAGTTAGGGCAGGAACTCAAACAGGGCTGGATCCTGAAGGCAGGAGCTGATGCAGAGGCCATAGAGGGGTGCTGCTTACTGGCCTGCTCAGCCAGCTTTCATATAGACCCCAGGACCACCAGCCCAGGGATGACACCATCCACAAGGGCCCCATCAATCAATGATTTAAGAAGTACTCCTCAGGCTCTTGCCTACAGTCCAGTCTTATGGAGGCATTTTCTCAACTGTGGTACCTTCCTCTAGGGTGACACCATCTGTGTCAAGCTGGTATAAAATCAGCCAGCACAAACCCCATTCATCTGCAGGACAGTTCCCAACACTCCATCCACAATGGACTGTTGGATTTGCTCCCTCAACTGGTATATTGCAGAAAGGCATTATGCCCAGTGGTCCCAGCATTTGGCTCAGTGGTACTCAGCTTCCCCGCCTGTGTGCTGAGAGTCAGCCCAAGACACTCTGAAATGCATTCTGTCCCCAGGTACTGCTGAGCAGCCAAGGGACAGATAGAGTCCCATCACACCAGAAACTTGGGCAGAATAGGAGACCACACTCCTAACAAGGAGCTGGAGGCTAGACTTGAGTGCCTGGATTGAACTATGTCAGCGGCTATGCTACATCTATTTCTGGATTTTTAGGGCTCTAACTTGAAAAATAACTTTATTGCTTAAAAAATGACCTATTTCCAGTAGGCTAGGGAGTTGGCGGTCAATAAAGTGCTTTGTGGGCAAGTGTGAGCACCCGAGCTCGGGTAGGTCTCTAGCACCCATTTAAAAGTCAGGCTCAATGGCACACATCTGTAATCCTGCTGCAGGGCAGTCTGAGACCTTTGTAGGTCCGGCTGGCGAGGTGGCCTAGCTCAGTTTGTTCAGTAAGAGACCCCGTCTCAAAAAATAAGGTGGAAGCCGGGCGATGGTGGCACACGCCTTTAATCCCAGCACTCGGGAAGCAGAGGCAGGCGGATCTCTGTGAGTTCGAGGCCAGCCCTGGTCTACAAGAGCTAGTTCTGGAACAGGCACCAAAGGTACAGAGAAACCCTGTCTCGAAAAAACAAAACAACAACAACAACACAAAAAAAGGTGGAGAGTGATTGAGGATGACCTCTGGCCTACACACACACACACACACACACACACACACACACACACACACACACACACATAGACACACACGTGCACACATAGACACATGCACACACAGATATTTCCAAACACCTCTAAGGACAAAGGCCATGGGATGACAAGGCACAGTGGCTGTGGTGTCCCAGATCTCCTTTGCTTTCACACTGGGTTTCATCTGTGGATCCTGATTCCTCGTTCACCCCACCTGTTCCCAGGTTGTGCCTGCTGTTCCTCTGCAAGTCACTGGCTTCTCTGTCTGTCTGTTGAAGTTTTCCAGGAAAGATGGGCTCTGCTGAGCTTGGGGACTCCTAACTTTTATTTCAGCTCCTTCCTGGGTGAGCTTCTGCCTTCATAGGCAGAAGAATAGGAGGAGGAGGAGCTTGGGAAAGAAAGGAGGGGGCAGGGGAGAAGAGCGGAGTAGGAAGAGTAGGGGAGAGGGAGATTGGCAGGGGTCTGAGAAAGGGGGGGGGGATAAAGGAAAAGAAAGGGGAGGAGTCGGAGTCGAGGGGTGAAAGGTCTCTAGCTATGATCCCAGCATCTTACCTTTGGAACCTTAGTGTGTCTAGGGACACGGATAGATTCCTAAACTATCTTCCCCACGTGTGTGTGTGTGTGTGTGTGTGTGTGTGTGTGTGTGTGTGTGTGTGTTTTGATTTTTCGAGACAGGGTTTCTCTGTAGCTTTGGAGCCTGTCCGGGAACTACCTCTTGTAGACCAGGCTGGCCTCGAACTCACAGAGATCAGCCTGCCTCTGCCTCCCAAGTGCTGGGATTAAAGGCGTGCGCCACCACCGCCCGGTGTGTGTGTGTGTTTTGAGGTTGTGAGACAGTCCTGCTATGCAGCCCAGGCTGGCCTTAGCCAGCTGGGATTACAGGTGAGGCCAGCCCACGATGCCTGGCTTTCCTGGCCTCCCTGTGAGGGCCCTTGGATCTCCCTGATGGCTCCATCTATTCACCTTGTTTTCCCTTTTCAAGAGGCCCGTTGTTCCCCACACTGTCCATGTGAGGCTGTACGCCTTCAGGTAGTCAGTGGGGTGCCTGTGTCTGTAGGGGTCGGGTGGCAGTCACCATGAGGGTGTGGGGTTGCCCCTGTGAGGTGGCTTCATCTGGCCTCTCTTCACTTTGCTGGGGCAGTGACCTGCACAGTTGGACTTATAGAGCCACCTCAGGAGCAGAGGGAGTGCTGCTTTGCCTGCAGGCCCTGAGGTGATTAGCGTCTCTTGGCGGATACCCCGCTTAGCTTTCTTGCTGAAAGAGTCTCCTTTCTCCTTTACGTGCCTTTGACTCTTGGCCGGTGATCACCAGAGTCTCCAGAGGCCTGACACCCATTCTCTGTAGATAGACCAGGGGCCTCCCCTTCCTTACCTGCAGGTGGGAGAGGGCAGGGAGGAGGGAGCTGGTTCAACTTTGAAGACTTGGAAATTCCTCTTGTTGCTTTTCCTCTCTGCCCCACATCCCAAATCCAACCTGAGCTCCTGGCCAGCTGCTAGAATTAAAGGATTAACAGCTTCCCAGTTCTCAGAGAGCTACATAGTTCAGGTCCAAAGCCAAGACCATTCACTGCTCCCCGTGGCTCGGCAATTGTTTCCGAAGCCTCCTTGGGGCCCGCTTCACTTATCTCTTAAGACCTCATTGGTAATTGCTCAGTGTCCAACAAGTGAGGAGAACCCTAGGTGCTGTCTCTTCAGGGCTCTCTAATCTAGTTCCTAAGGGCATGGTGCCAGTAGGTACAGCTCAGAAGCCTACAAAAGCCAACAAAACCTCACAGAGGCCCGGGTATCCTTCTGGGGACTCAGCCCTACAGAGGCCCAGATGCCAGGTTCCTCATGAGGGGCAGGAGCTGGAGGAGAGACACCTTCTGGTTCAGGAAAGAGATTTCTTGTGGTGACATAGGTCTTCGAGTGAACATTGTGTGTGAGCATATGTGTTTGACTGTGTGTGTGAAGGCCTGAGTGCGTATATGTGTGTGTGAGAGCTTGTGTGTGGGTACATACTGTATAAGCATGTATGTATGAGCATATACATGTATGTATGTGTGCATATATGAGCTTGTGTGTGTGTGATGGTATATGTGTGTAAGGGCATTGCATATGTGTATAAGCATGTCTATGAGTGAACATTTGTGTAAGCACATGTGTGTGTGTGTGAGCCTGTGTGTATGTGTGTGTGTGTGTGCACGCACACACGTGAGAGCTCACAGACTTCCTGGGCAGAAGGGATCAGAGTGTGCTCTGGGAAGTCAGCTTGGCCGCAAAGATTCCCTAGCAATGGTACAGTGTATTTCTGCCAGTGGCCTCTGGCAGGCAAAGTGGCAGAGGTGTATATGAATCAGACGCAGCATGTCTGCAGGCCTGGGATGTTGGTGACAAATGTTTTCGTCTTCATTGGGGAGGGGGGGACAGCAGGTACCACTCCATATGGGTGAACCTAGAAGCCTAGACTATCATTTGCTGGTGACAGTGCCCTTCATGGGACATGGGCACCTTCCTCTGACTGATGGCCTCTGCCTGGGAACTTGCTGAGACTCTGTGCAGGTGTGCTCTCAGATGCTGGAATCCCTTGACACCGTGTCGCTTCATCTAGCTACAGCAGACAAATGACATTCCCTCCCTAAACGCGTCTAGGAAGGATGACTTCCAAACGTTTCCTGGGACTGAGCCACCAAGCAGCTTTGTTAGGACAGACCACAGGAGCCACGGCACCTCTTAGCTCCCCTCCACGGTGGGCAAGCAGATACATGAGCAGTATCAACTGTCTTGACCTCCAAACACTGCTCTCTGTGCCACTGTCTCAGGAGCCCCCCAGGAGCCTGAGATCCAGTCTTAACCCTGGCAGCCTCTTCTGCCTGCAGATGCTGTTGGCCTGCCCTTATGTGTGTGCATACTTAGTTTGGGCGGATGCAGCCAGGTTTTCTGAAGAATAAAAATGGGCTAGTTTGTCTGGATGCACCTGTAATCTCAGTGCTTGGGAAGTTGAGGGAGGATGATCAGGAGTTGGAGGCTAGCCTGGGGCTAAATAACAAGGTCTTGTCTAAAATCAAAAAGTAACAGAAAGGGCTAATGTATATGCTGGGAGCTTCAAACAAGGTTGTAGTGTAGATGGTTTATTTACGAAGCAATCCCTGGAGTGTGGTGGGGCGGGAAAGGAGCAGACCTCCATGAACTGTGTGTGGTCCAGAAGAGAGCTCAGGGGGACCTAAGCGACTGGGGCCATAATGCATGCTAAAAGTACCACGTGCGGGGCAAAGCTGACCCAGAACACTGCCAGTGTCAGTTACGGCTGTACCCAGTGACCTGTCTCTTCTGAGGCAGAAGGGCGTCCAGGACTTTGGAGAGAGTTTGAGTGGCACATCACACCTGGCCCTGGAGGAACGGTGCACGGCTGCTGATGCCCAAGAGCCCTGGGCAGGAGAGCCTAACACTGACTGTAGAGACTTCTCTGGGTCCTGTTGATTGGGGATAGTGAAAATGCAGGGTGCCCACGCCTGGGCTCTGCTGACTAACTCAGTGTTGCTGATCTGTCAGGCTCTGGGGCCCTGTGGTCCAGTGACCTCCTGGATGGGACTTTCTTCCCTAAGCAAACCCATTCCATCCTCTGGTCACAAAGCTCCGCCATTAGCCAAGGGCAGTTGTATTTGGGGTTCAGGACAGGTGCAGTACTATGGCGTGAACTTAAAATGTCCCTCACAGGGAATATACACTGGATGCTTGGTTCTCAGCTGGTGATGCTATTGAGGGATATTCTGGAAATTTTGGGGCCTGCCTGGAGGAAGAAGGTTACTGGAGATGGGGTTCGAGGGCTATGTTGTCCCTCTCTGCTTTCTGGATGCTGTGGTTGGGCTTCTCTACCTCTTGCTCTATGCTGTGATGAACCAACACCTCTAAAACAATAAGGAGTTCCGCCTGGCTGTGAGTGGAGGCACTACTCTATGATGCCAGCCCTCCAGAGGCTGAGGCAGGCACACTCTATGATCCCAGCACTCAGGAGGCCGAGGCAGGCACACTCTATGATCCCAGCCCTCCAGAGGCCGAGGCAGGCACACTCTATGATCCCAGC
>NW_004949130.1:428986-451848 GCF_000317375.1 Microtus ochrogaster
GCAGGCACACTCTGTGATCCCAGCCCTCCAGAGGCCGAGGCAGGCACACTCTATGATGCCAGCCCTCCAGAGGCTGAGGCAGGCACACTCTATGATCCCAGCACTCAGGAGGCCGAGGCAGGCACACTCTATGATCCCAGCACTCAGGAGGCTGAGGCAGGCACACTCTATGATCCCAGCACTCAGGAGGCGGAGGCAGGAAGGTTCCTAGTTTGAGTCAACACAGGCTACATTGGAAGAATTTGTCTCTGAAACATAACAAAACAAAATGCCTTCCTGGGCTGGGGATACAGCTTAGCTGGTAGAGTGTTTGCCCACAATGCAGGAGCCATGAGTTGACTCCCAGCACCACATAAAAACAACCGAAACCCAAGTAAAACAAGCAAACAAATAAAATTGTGGTGTCACGTCCCTGTAATCCCAGGTCTTAGGAGATGGAAATAGGAGGATCAGGAGTTCAAGGTTGTTCTTGGCTATATAGCAAGGCCAATCTGGACTACAGGAAATCCTGCTTATCAACAAGTAAGCAACCCCCCCCCCTTAAGTTGTTTCTGTCGGGCTTTTGATCATAGCAATGAGAAAAGTGTCAAAACAGAGACACAGTGAGGTGACACTGTCCACTTCCTTGCTGGGGTGTGACACTGGGCCACTCATATTGGTCATGGTCTTATTATCTCCATCTGAAGTTAGATGCATCAGTGATGGGTGGGCGGAGCCATGATGACCCATGGACTGGACCAGAGCTGGAGACATCTGTGTATTCACCTATGTAGCTTTTCTAGGTTGAGACAGATGGCAGGTAGAGATAGCCACAGCTGTGCACACCACGAGAGGCAATGTGTATGTTCATGTTCATCTCTTCACCCTGCATACTGGCTGACTTCCTACTACTGTGACAAAATGCCCGAGAAAATCCACTTGCAGAAGGAAAGATTTAGGTGGGCAAGATGTCTGGGTGGGAAACGGTACTTATACCACCGAGTCTGGTGACCTGAATTTGAGCCCCGGAGTCCACGTGCTGGAAAGAGAAAGACAGATTCCTGCAAGTTGTCCTCTGACTTCCACAGGCTCTGACCCATGGGCATATGTGCACAGCACCTGCAGAAGCCGAGTCCGAAACCTAACTTTAAAAAAGGAAAGGTTTGCTGTGTCCAGGGTTTCAGAGGGATATGTCCATGGTACCTGACACTTGTTTCTGGGCCTGTGATATGGCAGAACTAGTAGCAGCTTGGATGGAGGGAAGGGAAGGAGGGAGGAAGAGATGAGGGAGGAGAGAGGGGAAGAGGGAGAAGGGGAAAGAGGGAAACGCACTCCTCACAGCTATGTCTTTAACAACTTATCCCTGCAAAGCCACGCTGCCTTCCAGTAGGTCATTTAACTATGAATCATTTATGGGTTCATCTATGAATGTATTTGCCACCCAGATCTTTCCTCCCTCCCTCTCTCCCTCCCTCTCTTCCTCCCTCCTTCCTTCCCTACTTTCCTTTGGAATGGAGTGGAGGAGTGTGTGCCATAGCACAGATATGGAGGTCAGAAAACAACCCTTGGGAATCAGCTCTCTCCTTCCACCATGTGGGTTCTGAGGCTAGAACCCAGCTCAGGCTATCGGGATTGGCAGCAAGTACCTTTTACCTGGTGAGCCATCTCACCAGCCCCAGATCTTGGTTTCTAATGCCAGCCTCAACAACAGGAACCAGGGTTCATTGGAGAAATGGTTGAATCTAGGGCAAGGCATATGCAAGATGAATCTGGTACATATAGTGTCAGAAAGTGGGAAGGGCTCAAATGTGTGTGTGTGTGTGTGTGTGTGTATATGAATGCACACACACATGAACACACAAACATTCATAAATACACTTGTAAACACCCCCATGTACACACACATGAACCCACATGGACATGTACACACAAATGCTATACACATGTTCATACAAAAGCACACACATGCACAGACACGTGTGTATTCATGCGTACACCTGTGAACACACGCATGCCCACATGTATACATATGTGAAGATACATGCACACACACATGAGAAGGTACACACAAACCACTATGCATACACATGAGTATACACATGAACACATAGACATGTATGTATACAACACACACATGCACACACGAACACACACTGATAGGATGTTCAAAGAGGTCTAAAATGGCTTCCAATGACAAGCCTGGGACAATCTGGACAGCAAAGTAACCGTTGGGTTTGCAGCCCAAACCATGAGATGAAGAGCCCCAAATCCATGGTGTAGGAATAACAGCATAAAACAAGCTAGCGAGTGAGGACAGACAGACCTGCTGCTCAGGGTCCATACCAGTCACATAGTGCTTTGCTCTTGACAGGACTTGGATTCCCACATACTGGGTGTGGGCTGCAGAGACTGATGTCCTTCCAAAATACAGTATGAAAGAGAGAACAGGTCACTTGGGTATGGAGAAATATGACCTTAACCAAGTGAACACGGTCAATGCCAGCAGCCGTCAGGTGTATTGATAGTAAGAGAGTAAGGACGGCATTTTGGTCCCGGTCCTTTTCCGAAGATCCCGTGACCCCAGTCTCATGGTGAGAAGAAAATGTGACAGAACAGATGGAAAAGCATTCTACTAAATGCCTGAGCAGTGTTCCTCAAAGGGCCTTGAGAACAAAGTGAGTCTGAGGAACTCCGTCCAGAAGAGCCTAAGGAAACAGACCAGCTCCACGTCCCGGGTGGGACTCTGCAGTTGAAAAAGGACATTGGGTAAAAGCTAAAGAGATTGGAATAGAGTTTTTCTTTGTAGCTACACCCCCACCTTGGCTCTGGATGGATGAGGCATGTGTTGCCAAGGGGTAAGGTCCTCATCTACTGCTGTGTGAGTGAGGGACCTCCCTTGTTGCCAGAATGAAATACTCAACAGAAACAAGGGAAGAAGGGCAGAGCAACATGGTGGTGGGAGGTATGGGGAGGAGGAGCAAAGCAGACATCAGATAATTAGACAGGAACAGGGAGACCACAGACCCCGAGGATGCGGACCCAGCGACCCTCTTCTGCCAAACTCTCAACTGCTATCTCTCGTCTCTTCCCAACAGTGCGGTTCATCTGTTGATTCATCCGCTGATCAGGTCAGAGCCCTGGTGATATAAATGTCTTTGGAAAGCCCCCACTGACATGCAGAGGAGCACATCGCTCATCCAACAGGTGGTCCCTAATGCCATCAAGCCGATGCTCAATTCTTTACCACTTTTCTGGAAATCCGCAGCTAACTGTCCTGTCACAGCATCCTTTTCTGATACAGCTAAGCCTCTGACAAAAGGGCGCTGGCTAAGAACTAGGCAGCTGGTTTCTGCTTATTGTGTGACTCTCTAAGCAAGCCACTCCCCTTCCCTTATAGGCCTCAGTTTCCCCACTGTCAAATGACAGGGTTGGATTGCCACTGTTGTGCCTTGTTGGTTCATACTTTCTTCGCATTCTGCTTGATCAGGTAGAGCACCTTATGACGCAGATGGACCTGGTTGATGGCACTTTTTGCAGGGCAGTGCAGAAGGATTGTGTTCCCAGTGGCTTGGCCAGAAGCCACCTGCTCTGTCATCTACCCAGCTGGGCCTTTCCATTCCTAGAAATGCCCCGAGGATTGCCTGCTCTTTTTGATGGTGCAAGCAAGCGAGATAGCTTTTAATACCCTGTTTCCCAGGGTCCCAGAATGAAAATTTTAACAACTCAGAAACCTCGGCATAGAAAGATCTTCTTTCTCCCGCAGGTTCTCAGAAGGGCATTCAAAATGAAATTGCAGAAATAAATATGCACCTTCCTCATTTTTGATGACTGATCGTTGCAGGGAGCCCAGCTATGTGTGTGCGTGCTCTCCTTAGTGGGAAGAGGGATCCTTGTGAATTATCTTACTTTGGGACGTCGCAGCCCTGTGTGTGCTTCACAGTCTCTGGACCGCACACTTTACAGGATCTATCAGATGCTGATCAATTGTATGAAGCCAGAGAGCAGGCCAGGACAGAGAAAATGAATCGTTTTGACTCCATTTTTTTCTTTTAAAATGAATCGGTCTTTCCCCCCTCTGTGTTGTATGTGTATGCGCGTGTGGCATAGTCGCCTTTGCATGCAGATATGCATACCCTCACATGGGAAGAAGCCGGAGAAGAATGTTGGGTGTCCTGCCCTATGACTTTCTGCTCTATTCCCTTAAGATGGTGTCTCTCACTGAGTCGGGAGTGAGGCTGGTGGCCGGCCAGAGAGCCCCGGTCATGCCCCTGTCTCTGCTTCTCCAGCGTGCTGGGGTTGCAGACTTACATAGCACACCTGCCTTTTGTGATGTGGGTGCTGAGGACTCCAGTCTTCCTCCATGCTTGCAGAGTAAGTGCTCTTACCTGCTGCATTCTGCCTGGCTTGCGCTTGTGTAGGTCGTGGGCACCATGCCACAGGCTCTATGAGCTCTTGTGTGCAGCCGCCTTGCTGTGTCTGGAGAACACTGTTTCTTCGAAGTCCTCCATCCCCTCTGTCTCTTACAGTCTTTCTGCCTCCTCTCCCACATAGATTCCGGAGCTTCGAGTGCTGTGATCTAGAAATCCCATTTAGTATGACTGCTCTGATTCTCTTAGTCTCTGTGCGTTGGTCAAATGAGGGTGTTGCTGTGAGAAGATGCTCCTCTGACGGGGGCTGAGCACTGCACGGATCTATGGGTGCAACAGGACACCATTAGGAGACATTTCCCTGCTGTGTCCACTTAGGGGAATAACAGCAGTAAGTCCTCCGCCAGGGCCCATGACCTAGTCAGCCTCAGGATCCTGGCCTCGATGACAGTGTCAGGCATGGGTTCCATTTGTCTCTCTCATGGCTGGGAAGTCCACGCCTGCCTAAGGACGGCACACAGAAGTCACCTGGCCCCATTTTTCACCTGAGAGACTCAAGCTGGGGTTCCTGGAGTTTGTGTCATCTGTCCCCTTCCTACACCTTTATTCCCCAGCCTTGTCCCCAAGTCTTCTTTGACTACCTGTAGGAACTGCCCAAGAAAGATGAGAGCGAAGATTTTTTTTCTCACAACCAGAAAAAAAGAAAGAAGGAAAAAAAAAAACCACACCACAAATCCTCAAAACTGTTAACTGGAAAATATTCCAAGATCAACACATTTTAATTCACTAATTAATACAGCTAAAAGGCATTTTTCATATTAGACTTATTAAAATCACTTGTCTTTAAGTGTTTTTGAGCCCGCATTTTCCGATGCTGGGTGTTTTTCTAAAGTGTTCTAGTCATGTTATGCAAATGCCTATTTAAATTACCAGGGGTATTTGTTTTCTATTTCTACTCTGTAAAACATAATTTTAATACAAGTTATTTGTGAAATGCACATTGGAAAAAAGAAAATAAGATTTCAGATGGCATTTCTATGATAATTTTATTGCAAATGTTGACCATGTTTTTGTATTTGTCGGCAAAAGGTAATGTGGAGTATACATAAGACATGTTTCTAGGATTTATTGTCGTAGGCGAACTAAATTAGTAAAGCAGGATTCGCTTCCTTTTTTGAACCCGAGGCAGGGCAGTCCATCAGCCAAGAAGCATGTTTTCAAGGGTACAGTGACGGCCACGCAGCACCGGCTGAGCCTCTAGCCTTCACAGAGATTTGTGTTCCCCGTGCTCTTGAGCAAGATCTCTGACACCTGTGCACTGTCTGACATGACGTCTGAGGCAGAAACATGGGCCTTTGTCGAGTACATGGATGCTCAGTTCGAAGCAGGGCAGGATGCTGAGCAGGGGGCACGACCAGGGTCTCTGTGGTGATCAGGTAGAAAATGTCACATGTGTGTGTGTGGGGGGGGAGGGAGCTGCACTGGGCAAGGGCCTCTGGGAGCATCTTCTTGGTGGATTTTTCTGTCTCATCTTCCTACTTCCAGAACCTTGTTTATACACATATGCCCCTGATGTAATACAGTGGTATTGAGAGAGGAGGACTCTGCATTAAAAATGAAGAACCAGTGTTGTTGCTGAACCTCCTGGAAGCCAAGGGGATAGAAGAGGGGAGACATGGCTTCTGTTGTCATCCACCTGCTAAAGACACATCCTTCTTGGGAGGAAGAACGGTTTCATCCAGTCCTTGTGGAATCTGCAGAGGGCCTTCAAAGGGGAAAGGAAAAGAAAGACACTAAGGTACACTCCCAACCTCTCACTGGGGATTCTGGACAGGTACTCTACCAGTGAGCCATGGCCTTATCCTCTAACTGGTGGATTCTAGGCAGCAATTCCGTTGCTGTCATCAACCCAGGCCTATTTTTAGTTTTTATTTTGAGACAGGCTATCTCTAAGTTGCCTCGGCATGAGTTGCATGCCCCAGTAACTGGGATGTAAGAGTGGACCATGAGGCCAAGCTTCAGTATAAGCTCTTACGGGGAAGTGGATACCACGGGATGTGGGGATGTGTGTTGAGCACGGGTCCAGCTTCCATCCCCGCCGAGGTAGGGACTGTGATCTGGGTCCTCATGGTGAAGACCAAACCAAGATTAAAGATGGCAGAACATATGCGAAGGTCCCACCTATCGCATGCCTGCATGCCGCTGGTGTTTAGGTACCCAGAAGACTGTATTGTGGGCATATAGATGGCATAGATTAACTCATAAACTGCTTTAAGGGAAAGAGTCCATTAAAACTGTGTTGAGCGGTCACCCGTAATGGTCTTCAACCTCTCTTGACTCAGAGAGGCCCAGTGACTTGCTGAGGAACGCAGGGCACATAGTCCAGGTCCTAATCCTCCCCGTGTCCCAGTGAGGTGGCCTTTACTCACTCCACAGCTTCTTCCGTAACTTCCAGTGAACGCCAGGCCCCTCGAAATACGTTCACTGTAACAGCTCTGTTAGTGACTCTGTGTCTCCGTGACAAGATGCCCGACAGAGACAAGGTAAGGGAGATACCCGTTGGCTCGGAGTCGCAAGGTCTCTGGCTGGTGTGTGGCTCCTGCGTTCAGGCAGAACATCATGGTAGTGGGAACATGTGGAGGAGGACAGTTGTTCAAGTCACGAACAGAGAGCAGAGATCCTCCGCCTCTCTATAAAAAACTGGGTATGACCACATCCACACCTGTAACCACGGTGCGGTAGGAGATTGAGACAGAAGGATCATGGGAATGCTGGTCTGAGCCAGCTTCCAGGCTAGTGAAGATATCCCATATAATGAGAGCAGAGTTGGGAGCATAGGGCAGGGCACCCAGCATTCCCCTTGGGCTTCCCTCCGTGTGCACACACACAAATACACCTCACCTATGCCTTTGCAAAAGTGCTTGCAGACTGGAGTTTCACTCCCCATGGTCATGATGGCCTGCTTGTATCCCCTGTGATGGGGAGTCAGAGAGATAGTCTGAGGCTCTCTGGCCAGTCGGTCTAGCCTTATCAGCGAGTCTCTGGTCCCAGGGAGAGACACTGCCTCAAAAGTCAAGGTGGCCGGCACTTGAAGAACACCTAAGATTGATCTCCAATCTCCACATGCAAGCACACACATGTATATATACACACGTGTACATATATACAAACGTGCATACATACAAAATAAGTCCCTACGGCTGATTTGTAGAAGGAAGTAGGGAGCCAGTGCAGGTTGCCTGAGACTGAGACAAGAGAAGACACGCAGTTTGAGATACACCAGAGAGCTGGCCCTGCACGCATCTGCTAGTACAGGACTAGAGGGAGGGAAATGGAAGAAAGCAAGGCTAGCCTGGGCTAATGGCTTAGTACATATTCAGGGGGCCTGCCCTGGGAACTGCCTGCCAGAACCGATGAGGTGAAGGGATCAGGCAAACTCTGGGAGCTGTTTTTCTCATGTCCAGCATTGGTGACATGGCAGTGTCCAGAGTTGGGTTTGCCCATGGATACAACCGTGAGAAAGGTCATGTCCCAGAACCAGGAGAAAGCTATTTGCCCATGAGGAGCTGGGGACTGTCTGATGGAGGTTGTCTGAGCTGGTCCAGGCAGGGTGAGTCAACAGTGACATATGAAGACAGGATGAACGTAGGTAAGGGGTGAGAGGGCCGGGGGATGGAAGTATGATAGGAATGGGCAGGAGATGGCCCGTGTGCCAGGCTAGCATGGAATGTGTGGAGCAATCTGGGCTTGGGGGCGATGGCCCAGGTTCTGTCAAGGTCTAAGACACAGGGGTGAGGAGACTAGACTTAATTCTGAAGATGCAGATGCAGGCACAAGTCTGTCAGATCTGTGAGGATTAGAAGCACAGTGTGACTAAGAGCCCACGTGAGATCTGCTATCACCAGGACCCAGCGTGACCTGGAGGGCTGTATTTGGAAGCCGGTTCTAAGATGCTCCAGTGTAGGTGCCAGGGAGCAGGTCATGGGCATCCCTTCTAGAGATGTGAATGCTAGGGTGGATAGAAGCTATGTGCCCCCCCTGACTCGAATCCTTGTGTCCTCACACAACTGGGTCTAATCCTGCCAAGCCCTTCTATTCTGTTTGCAACCTCTTCCTTCCCACTTGGTGAGCCTGGGTCCACGGTCTGTTATTCTACAGACTCATGTGCATTTGCACCCCGAGGCCATTGCATCTGCTGCTTCCTCTACCAGCAGCCTTCCTCCTCCACCTCCCAAAGACAATTCACAGATCAGGTCTTTGTGCTGTGCCCGCCAAGAGGCTGTCTGCTTGAATTACACATGAGGCCTTCACCATCCTGGCCCTGCTCTGTCCTCTTTCTTGTATCTATCATGGACTTTGATGACGTTGTCTCCTTGCTTGTGATGCATGTCCCACCTGCCCAAACCCATAGGAAGCCTCAGAACCACAAGAGATTGTGTACTCTGGACACTGCTGTGTTCCCAATGCTGGACACAAGAAAAGCAGCCCCCGAAGTTTGCTGAGTGACCACTTCAGGTGACCCCCTGGTAGAACTGAGTGACCTAGAGACACCCTGATTTGATCTGCAGCCCCGGAGGCCTGGAGACCTTCTAGAATGTTCCCCCCAGTGGGTGTGGGAGGGAACGGATCAGCTGCCACCCCTCTGGTCCCAGCAGCAGAAAGGCCAGTCATGTTCTGGGTTTGGTTTTTTTTCTAATTGGTTTGATATGATCATGAAAAGCATCTGAAAATTGGACATCTGGAAATGTTTCCCTCCCATTTATTACTTAAAACAGCCCCAGAGTTTGGAGTTGTTTTTAAAATTAGATTCTCCTCACTCAAGGAAATAGGGGGGAAATAATCACCGTGAACCCACTGTTGCAGATTTTCAAGGAGACCCCACAAGGTCATGGCCAGACCCTGGTCTGTACCCATTTGAGGCTGTGTACCCCACAGTCCAGACAAAGCTCAGAAACACCCAGAACCCTGGGCTGGCTGGCATACAGTCACAGAATCAGGAGGGGAAGATAAATTAAGATGAGTGTATCGTGCAGCTACGCATTAACCGTGCCAGTGAGGAAGGACGGCGACTGTTCAGATGGCCCAGACTGAAATATACGGAGGTTAAAACACAGGGTAACTTTACAAATCACTAATAATTTCTGTGGCTTTCACTGCAATAACATTGATTTAATTCATTAGATTCCTTTCGAAATCTATATTTCAGTTTTAGAGTTGTCAGATTCTGTTAATGACAATTTTGCCCCATCTGTTCCAACATGAAAATGAGGCTCCTCGCAGCCGACAAGACGGATCTCCAAGAGTCGAGGAGGAAGAAGTCTTAAAGGTATTTCACTTTGATTGGTCCTCGCTGGTGATTCACGCCCTCGATGAGGCTGCACACAGAACAACTTTCCATGGACACCCACCGAAAGGCCGATCCCTCCCCCTGCACAGCCTCCCTCTGCTCCCCAGCCCTTCAGCTATCCTCTGATCCTAGGACCCACTGTGTCATCCGCATGTCATATTGGGGAATATTCAAAGCATTCCCACCCGTTCCTTTATTTTTTTTAATGACAGAGCAATAATTCTGGGTGTCAGCATATCAGAGTTGCAGCGGCTGTGAGCGGAATGAAAATGGCTTGCTGTAATTTGGCCATTCAAACCATCCTATTACAGTAAGTCATTTCCGTGTGCCCAGCGAGCTTCTGTCGTCCTGCCGGGGGGCAGGATCTGGGTTCCCAGCTCTGGAGAAACGTGATGACACCCTCCAGCCTGCCAGCCCACACATCTGCCATTTTCCTGCAGAAGACGGCTTGGAACAAGTGGGTGAAGGGTGTGTGCAGATCTAGGTAGCACATGGTGGCTTTGAAGGGTCTGTCTGGGCCGGGCATGGCCTCCTGTCTGTAACAGCACATGCATTTCCTGTGGCGGAGACAAGGCCCTTGCCTATCCAGATGTGGGGAAGGCATTCTTGATCCTGTATTGGTATCATGTGTGACCGGGGATGACCTTCTCCTAATTGCCATCATGGAAAAATAAACCCACTGTTAAAGAAGATACAGTGTGGGAGTACATGACCCACAGAACCTTCGAGAAAAATATGTGGGCATTAAAACATGTATGGAATTAGGCTGATCCTCAAAGTTAATATTCACCATATGTATTTATATTCAACACAACTCCAGCAAAATTGAGTGCCGCATTACCGATCCGACAAAGGGGAGATTGCCTCTCACACGGCTGACATTATGTTGAGTTACTGTTGTGCTGTAGACTTCCCCAGAAAGTCTGAAGACAGTTGAGAAAATTAGGCCAAAAATCCTCCTTGTGGATCTGCCGCTTAATTTCAAATACAAATTAGGGAAACTTTAACGTTTCCCATGTCATACCTTGAGCAAATTAAAAATCAACAAAAATATTAAGGTCCTGTGTTACCTGTTCAAGTGTACAGAATGTTTAAAACCTTTAATCAAACACTCGGGTTTGCTCAGTTTTAAATTGTGTTAGTCTAATAGTTTCTTTTTGCTGTTTATATTAATGACACACTTCTTTCTAAACGCGTTGCTGGCTGGGAAGCCATCATACTTCCAAGGTTGAATGAATGCACTTCTCTTCACGGTTTCTTAATAATAAGATCTCTTTCTATTAAATTCCCCTCCTCTCTCTCTCTCTTTTTCTTTCTCTCTTTTTTCTCCAAAGGTTGAGGTACTCTACAGTTTGCACAGTGACTCTGAGGATCATATAAACACAGGTCCCCACTGCCTCGTTTCTGGTGTGCAGCTGCCGGTTCTTCCTCCAGGAAGGGCAGAGACTCAGTTCCCACATGCCAAACTCTTCCCTAGCACAGACCGAAGGTCTGTCACCATGGAAGATGTCTGCATTTGCTCTTTATGCAGAAGTGATTGCCTTTGCATTTGATGAGTCGGACAGGCACTCCCCTCTCCTCAGTCTGGAAGGTTGAGCCTCTGGCATTGCACAGGACAGGGACAGGGCCTGAACACCCTAGTAGGGGACAGGTGGAGGATGTCCAATTTCAGAATCCCTTCAACCCCCGAATCACATTTGAACCATGCCTTTTGCTCTAGCGCTTGAGAGGTGGAGGCAGGAGGATCATGAGTTTGAGGCCAGGCTGGGTAAAATAGTAAGTTGAAAGGTAGCCTGAGCTACATGGCTCAGAAAGCTAAGGACTGGAAAGATAGCTATTGAATTTTATCTCTCACTGGGAATCTAAACTTTGACTTTTTATAGCTGTATGCTTACCTTGGGATATCTGTAGAAGTCAGGAAGCCAGAAAAGGCCCATGAAAGGAGGGAAGGAGGGGATAGTTAAACACATGTAATATACTCAAAGAGGTGATGATACTAGGGTTAAAGTTTAAATGGGGATGGGGTGGAGAGTTGGGGAGAAAAAAGGATGAGGGGTGGGTTAGCGAGACTAAGGATGCATGAAAAATTGTTATGAAAACTAACTACTATTTTGTAAACTAATTGAAATATAATTAGGACCTGGAGACATGGCACAGTGGTTAAGAGTCTTTACTACTCTATCAGAGGACCAGAGTTCAGATCCTGGCATCCACATCAGGAAGACAACAAGGAAGGCCTTTAGCTCCAGCTTCAAGGGATTCAGTACTCTAGCCTCCATTGGCACACGCATGTATACAGACACAGACAAACACACACAGATTAATTAAGAAAATATAATTGTATAATGACATTTGAGTGGAGGTATGCCTCCCAGAAGCCGGGGCCTGTTAAACAAAAATTTCAATGCCAGGCATGGAAGACCCTCCCCCCCTTATGAGTTATTGATCATTAAGGCTCCAGAGTACCTTCCTCCCCACAACATTGGAGACTGCCATTGCTCATGGTTGCCCACCACTGCTGGATGGTAGAAATCCTATTGATGAAGACACCACACAGTTTGATGGAAGGACATAGAGAAGTCAAGCAGGAACTTAGCAGGAAATTTCCTCCTTGCTCATGTTCACAGTGTATTAAGGTGCTGGAGGAGAAAATAAAATCAAGCATCTTACCAGCCCTGGACACAGCATGTTATAGTTCCAACTTGCCTGGTAAGATGAACTCACTGGAGCAATAGTGGTATAGCTGTTATGAGAGTTACCAACCCATAAGACGGAATTCATGCTTGGTAAGATAAACCTGGTCAAAGGCCATGGCTGGGAAGGTCCTAGGTCCTAGAGAGAAATCTGATATATATATATATATATATATATATATATATATATATATATATATATACATATATATATATACATTTTAAATTATTCATTTTGTTTTACATATGAGTGTGTTGCCTGCATGTATGTATGTGTCCTATGTGCATACTTGATGTCCCTGGAGGTCGTGAAGGGGCATAAGATCCCTTGGAACTAGAGTTAGGATGGCTATGAAACACACACTCACACACACACACACACACACACACACACACACATGTCACATTGTCAAATTGCCTTTTGGATATTTATGTTTAGATTCCTAGATCTGTGACTCTCTGAACCTTGGCCAGAGAAGCTCTACGGAGTGGGCAGTAGTTAACGTAGGACTTATAAATGGTCAAATTGTTGAAAATAAGTAACAGATATATCACTGGAACAGATATATCAATCCTCTCTCCCACCCATCCAAGGCTTGGGGACCATTGTAGAAGAGAGTGTGGGAAGAACGGAAGAGCCACAGGGTGGGGAACAGAGCTGTGACTTGCTGTCACTGCATTTATGAACTCACTGAGGCTGTGGGTCTCCGTGTGAGACCCGCTCAAGAGAAAGTCAGGCAAAAGTCCAGTATGGATGTGGGAGGGGCTCAGGAGCCCATCCTCAGCTGAAGACTACTGAGAGCGTATAGCTGCTGGGGGCAGAGTCATTTTCCTTTGGGAGTGTGAGCACTGGTAGGCTGCCAAGACTTCCTTGGATGTCCCATATCCATGTGCACATGGGCAGCTGTAATCGGACTTATCGAGTCATTCAAAAGGAGAGATGGAGGAGCTGAGGGTAGATATGAAAACACATGTTGCTCTAAAATGCATTTTATACATGCATGAAATTCTCAAAGAATACTTAAAAAATATTTTAAAAATTCTCAAGGGCTGGAGGTATAGCCTAGTGGTAGATCACTCACCTAGAATTCCCCCGGTGTGGGACTGAGGACAGGGTTCAGGGGTAGAGCACCTGCCTAGAATCCCCCAGAAAGGGAATGGGGACCATGACTCAGAGATAGAGCACTTGCCAAGCATGTGCAAGACCCAACACACAAAAAGAAAAAAAAACACACACACACACACACACAAAAAGAAAAAAAAAAGGAGAAAGGAAGGGAGAGAGAGAGAGAGAGAAAGAGAGAGAGAGAAAGAGAGAGAGAGACAGAGAGAGAGAGAGACAGAGAGACAGAGAGAGAGACAGAGAGTGAGTGTGCAAGCGTAGGCGCTTCCAGAGAGCTCTTCCCACACTGACTTCCTGCTGTCTGCCCTGGGGCTCCTTCCAGCTGTGACCAGCTGTGAAATGCAGCTACTACAGCCTTCCATGCTCACCCCAGACTTTAATTTTGTCCAAACTGAAATTGACCTTTCCTAGTTTCTGAAATTGATCAGCTGTCAAGGTTTAGCGCGAGGGAGGAAGGGTGAGTCACTAGTTAGGCAAGGGTTCTTTGAAGAAGAATTCTCTGGGAGCCGGAGTCTTTAGCCTGCCCGCTCCGGACTTGAGCAGATGACTCTAGATAAGGGGGCCTGCCCCTTGCCGGAAATAGGGGAGCTGTGCACAGCAGCTATAAGGAATCTTCATGATCCAGGTCTGTTCGCAACAGGAAGTAGCCGACCTTTTGGTTGCTGTGTTTTGTTTGTTGGAATTCTAGACAGGATCTTCGAGCCCTGACGTGTTCGCAACTTCTGATCCTTCTGAATCTACACCTGGTCCAACTGTTTTACTATAAGGAGAGCTCATTTCACCTATAAAACGTAGCTACAAATTCATGCTAATTACCTGTGCATTTAGTTCTGTAGAACGAGGCACATGAGTCTAGCCAGTGTACAAACCTGAAAGTCTCATGCCCCAGAACATCAAGGGCTGAGATAATAAGCTTATGACACCATGCCTATCTATTCTCAGTTTAACATCCTATGTGTTCCAGGTGTTTCCCAGCCCAAGTAAGGACATCTCCACTCTAGAGGATGCGACGCAGCCCACACCTTTGGCACTTGGTGACTGTCTTCATTTCTTTTCCTTTGCTGTGATAAAAATACCCTGAGAAAAAAACAACTTAAGCAAGAGAGGGTTTCTGTTGACTCCCAGTTCAAGGGTATAGACTGTCACACTGAGGATATCTAGGTAGCAGGGAAATAGCTGGTTACATCCTATTCACAACCAGGGAAGAAGATAGTTACAAATGTTACCATTCAGCTGTCTGTTCTCCAGTCTGGAGTCACAGCCCAGGGAATGGCACCACTCCTGGTGGGTGAGTTTTCCTACTTCAGCTTACCCAACTGAGACACTTCCTCATAGATATGCGTAATCTAGATAATCCCTCACTGGAGTGCTGAGGCCTGTCTCCTAGGTGACTCTATCTCATTAAATTGACAGTTGAGATTAATCACCCAACAGTGATTAACCTAGAAAGAACTTGGTACCTGACCACACCATCTTAAACCTATTTCCCCTTCATTTCCCGAAAGCTAAAGAAGGGCAAACATTTGATCCACAGACCAGAGAAGCACACTTCAGTGTGTACTGTGACTATAAGGCCAGAAAAGTGAGGCGATTGTACTGCTATAAATGACCCCCCCCCCACTCCCCGCAACCCAGAGAACTAATGAGACCACAAGACTCATGAGGCGGGGGTCTGTTCCGTTAGAAGCACTTCCCTTTCATATGCCTCTCCCAAGTGGCTAGAAAGTACCTTAGTTCTTGCGTGGAATTGGTTTAGGTAACAATTCATCTCTGTCTGTGCAGGGCGGGGATTTGGGATGTGTCTCTCCAAGCCAGTGGCGATAAGATTAGGGGCTTTGCTAATCAACTAGAAAGATTAGTGGATGTAAAATCTTTACCTGTTTAAGAAAATGATATAATATATTTCAGGCAAATTAATTCCATCTGGACCTGTTACAGGCCATAATCAGCTATGTTATGCAAATAGTTATCTTTGTGGTTGAAATCAATAACTTATTTTCTTCTGTAATAAAGAAAAAGGGGAATAAGTTTTTATTAATTATGTACAAAATGAAATCTTCTCTTGCAAGGCCATGGGTTTCATTTCATTATGATGGCTTCCCTCATACTAGTTTCTGAAACTCTGATGTCGGCTTTCAGCCGAATGTCCTCAAGGCCACCTCCCTCTACGCAGGTCTCTCAGGAAGCTAGGCTGGACCAGCATTGCTATGGGAACCCGGGTGGTGATGGTTTATGCTGGTGATGCCTGCTAGCCATAATTGCATCTGGCCTTCTCTAAGGCGTTTCTGTGAGGACCACCTTGTTTATAAAGCTGGCTTGACCACAGTTCGTCAGTACCTGCTCCAGTCATAGATGAAGTTAATGACAATATTGATAATGGCATAAAATCTGTGTTAGCGGCAAGCAGGTTGCTTCTTAACCTCAAGGAAGTATTTATGAATGTGGCTAAGTCCTGCAGCAAAAAAAAATCACTTTTTGGAGCCTCAAGAGTAATTTTTGAGACTCTCTGGGGGAGGAGAACACAGAGACATCAGTCAAGTCGTTCCAACTGAGGATATCTGTGTCTGTTTATACCCACACTGTGGTCATCACCATTGTTGGCTTTTCCTGATCCTGGACAGAGCCCCTTGGGAGTGCAGGCTCAGCCTGCCTACATGAATGACTTGGGACCCTTTTTAGTCAGATAACTTCCCAGGTGCCTTTCCTACATCTCTTGAACGAACCTTCTAGAAGGTGCTCCTCAGGCTGTCACCAGAGCCAGCTAGATTTTGCATCCGGACTTGAAGTCACAGTCACCTGCATGTGGAGATTCACTGGAGTTTCTGTGAAAGCTGTGTATCCTGCCCGCGCTTATTTTTTGGCCTTCTGCCATTTCATTTACGAGGTTCTTGTATGTGACAAACAGATCTTTACGCATTTTGATCAGCCTTCTTCCCACCTGATAAACACAAAGAAATGCCCTGACCCCACCCTTTGTCCATTCCCTGCCTGTTACACACCCAAGACTGTCTTTGCTCTTCTAGTGAAGAGACTGGAAAGCCAGGGTCTCTTGGAGTCTGTATCCTTCTGGAAAATGTCCCTGGTGAGGTCTTGCACACAATCACAGGGTCTCCAGGGGATCAGAGGGACCCTTGCAGCTGGGAGAGCGTTGGTCTTAGACCAGGTGGTGAGGGTATAAGACAGCCTTTAGGGGCAATAGGGGCTTACACGCCCCAGTTTTTTCAGGAGCCCTTCAGTTTCCTGGGCAGGACCCCTTTCTTCTTCCTGGGGGAGTGGGCAGAGTCAGGCCCTCTGCTTCAGAGTGATGCCAGGCAGACATCTCGTTAATCCCCACTTCCTTCATGCAGTCCTGTTTATGGATTTCTGTGACTGAGCCTGCCAGATCGCCCAAACTGGTTGTGGACAGCTGGCCCGCTTGGCATTTTATGGTGATGGCTGTTTCCCAAGGCCGTAACTGTATATGCTCTAGAGCAGCATGGAGGGACACCAGCAAGAGGGGAAATCAGTACAGAGGGATGTACCCCCCAGGCCTGGTCCTTTGGTGGGCTGATGAACACCACCCCAGGACCCCTGAAAGCTGCTCTGCCATCAGGCTGACAGGAGGGTATACATACAAAACAGGCTCAGGCAAGCAGCTCCTGCAGACTCCTTCCAAAGGGGAGCACCCACCCCAGGCAGAGGCTTTCAGTATAACGACACCCCCTGGGGAGGTACTTTATTGTTCTTCACAGAAACAATCTCTACAGAGAAATTAACTGTTTTGTTGTTGATGGAAAAAGAAATGGAAGAAGCCATTTTAAAATATTCCCTCTTCTTGAGGGTGTTAAAAGGGCGGGTCACAGGTGGCTGTCTCCAGCTCCCACTATCTGGGGAAACCGGGTTTTCGGAATGGCTGCCCTCGGCTGAGTAAGCTTCTGCCTGGGGCTGGGCTGGAGGTGGGCTCCTGGGCTGAGGTTGAGGCAGACAGCCTGTTTCAGGGCAGACACCCACATCGTTTTACTAACTGTACACTCTCTGTGTCTCAGTTTCCTGACTTGAAAAAACGGGGAAAAGAAGACATTTTATTATTGGATGGGCGTAATGATTAGGTGAGATAATCTGTATTCTGTTTAGCGTGGGACATGGCGGGTGTCCAGCACCTAGCTGATGAGAGATGCGTGTGTGGAAAATGCTCGTCTGCTTTCTGTTGCTGCCATAGCATGTATGAGATGGATCAAAATACAAGGAGAAGAAGATTATTTGGCTCACAATGTTAGAGGGTTCAGTCGGCAGTCACTTAGCCTGACAGAGGATCGTGGCTCATCTTTGGTGGCCAGGATGGTGACGGTCATGGGAAAGGGAAGAATTACACCTCTAGATTATTGAGCTGATGCCACTGCCACCAATGGCACCATCAGGTGATGCCCAAGCCTCCAACCATGAGCTGATGAGGGATACTTAAGACCCAAATGGTAACAGGGAGACTATAGTTGGCCATCTTGTAGGCAAGAGCCAACTGCCCCGCCCCATTCTCTGCAGCCCCTGAGTGTGTTGACTCATCTAGTCCTTTAGTTGCCTGGCTTGCCCAACCGCCTCATCTACCGGCTAGGGCAGTGGTTCTCAACCTGTGGGTCATGACCCCTCCGGAGGTCGAATGACCCTTTCACAGGGATTTTGCCGCAGACCATTTGCCTATCCGACGTTTACCTTACAATTCATAACAGTAGTAAATTGCAGTTATGAAGTTGCAATGATAATAATTTTATGGTTGGGGGGGTCACCGCAGTATGAAGAGCTGTATTAAAGGGTCCCAGCATTAGCAGAGTTGAGAACAACTCTGCTGGTGACAAGCTCAGACTGGGTTTGTCTTCATTCTTCCTCATCCTTGGGTCTCTCTCTGAGCCCATTCCGAATGGCTGCCATTGAACTCCCCATCACACTAAGTACTAAGAAATGGCCTGAGTCCATTTCTCTGGAACTGTAAAATAAAACCCCCATCCATTCTCAGACACGTCCTAATGGGAGCAGTGCCTTTCCATTTGCTGAGCATCTTACTATTTGTTTATTAATTTATTTTTGCATGTGTCTACCTACACCAGGATGAATGTGTGGGATTTAGAATGTAATGAGGGAGTTGGTTCTCTCCTTTCTCCACGTGGAGATTGAACTCAGGTCATCAGGCTTGGCAGCAGGTGCCTGTCACCCACTGAGTCATCTCACTGGCCCTAGAGATAACGTCTTTCATGGGCGGGACTTTGATTAGTTTCATGACCGAACATGGTGGACTTCAGTAGGTAGGATTGGCTGTCACGATGCTTCTGCAGAAGGCACCTGCTGGGGACAGAGACGCGTGGCTATGTTCATCATCTGGCTCCTGCCATTAATGAACATGGGGTTGGGAGTCACCGGGAAGCAGGAAGTCAGGGGCACCGGTAGGGTGGCAAAGGCAGTGTTGAGTACACCGAGTGCTGTGCCCAGCAGGACCTCATGCTTGCTGCAACCTTGTCTCAAATTCCATTTCTGCAGCACCCACTGCAATAGTGACGGTTGAACCCAGGGCCTCACATATACTTAGCAAGTGCTCTGCCACTGAAGTTATATACAGCTTCTCTTTACCTTTTATTTTGAGACAGGGTCTCACTGAGTTGCCCAGGCTGGTCTCTAACTCATCCTGTAGCCCACGCAGGCTTTGAACTTGTGATCCAGAGGATGACAGTCCCTTACATCTCCACCCAACGTGCACAGAGCACTTCTGAAACCCCATCAGCACAGAACTGTGTGGTAAGCACCACGCCTGGGTACTCAACACGACTCACTGTGAGCACAGAAAAGTGAGCTCATCTGTGATTAAGTGGAACACCCCATCCATCAAGAGACCATGCTTTGTCCATGAAACAGGAAGAGGACAGTAGTGCTTAATTCTCACTCATCCTTCTGATTATGGCTGCTGCACTCAAGTTTCTCGCACCAGGAATCACACAGTTCAAGGAAGAGGAAGGGCTGGTGCCCTACAGAGGGTGGTAGAAGGTGCAGGAATGGAGGAGGTTGTGCAGGGTGTGTGCTGCTCCCAATAAGATACAGATCAGGTTTGAGGGGAATCGTGTGCACGGGGCTGGGGGTGTGGCTCAGCTGGTAGAGTGCTTGTTAAGCTTGCTTGAGGCTCTGCGTTTGATGACAGCATCTCACCAGCTAGGCATGGTACTGCGTGCTTCTAATTGTGACACTCAGGAAGTAGGCTCAGGGGGATCCTAAGTTTAGTTATCCTTGTGCCCATAGGCAGCCAGGTCTTAAAAACAAACAAACAAACAAACACCACCCCCTACAAGAAATCACATAATTTTGGTGAGTTAAATGATTTCTATAGGTATTTGAAATCAGCATAGCACAATATACACAGGGAAAGAGAAAACTCATAGGATTAGGGCCAAGTTCTTATTTTTTTTTTTTAACTGAGAATGGCATGAAACAGCAATTTAGAGACACACAACAAATTGACAGGGGTGAGTAAAACAGAAGTGCTTTATTTCGGGGGGTCTTTAGGAGTGTTGTCCGCCTCTTTTGTGAACAAGGAACCCCATGTTTTCATTCTTTGTGGATCCTAGCTATTACACAGCTACCCCTGGATATGGGACCCCAGAAATTTTGGTTCAGGGATTCCTGAGTGTGAACCAAATCGTAGTCTCTATATGGTGCAATTGATCAGCAGGACATTGATAAAGTCAGCATAGCTTGGTTCTGTTGCACTCATAGTGAATCAGTTGGGCACTGTCCTAGAAAACTGACATTTCCATTTAGCCCTAAAAATCCCCAAAGTGGTGCCACAATATAACCACTTTTCAGAAAAAGACATTCAAGTTCAGTAGAATAGTTAAGAGGACCCCAATCCTGCCTGAGCCTGGGGCTGCCTTTCCAGCCTCTTTGTTTCTCTGTTGTTGGATGGGATGGGGAAACTGAGGCTCAGACAGCCTATTGTGCTGATAGGACTGGTCTAGAACTCAGTTTGCAGTCTTATGCCTCCGCCCTCCTGCCTGTGCTATGCTGTCTGCTCCCTCCTCCCAGTGGCTTTGTCATCTGTTGTCAGCAGGGGCTCCAGTGTCATATGAATACCCCAGGGAGGGGCTATGCTCCACATTCCTGTCTGAGTGATGACATGGGATCCTAAAATAGCCGTCTCTGTCCTCTTGCTGCTGCCCAGCCGTGCACACAAAGCTTCCGCACACACTCCCCATTCAGAGCACCGCACACAGCAGCACGTACACACATGGGCACAGATGGACTGCCAAGGGTCCTGCCTGCCAAGGAGTGAGCGGTACACGCACCCACCACGGAGAAGCTGTGCCAACACCAGCCCAACACCGCTCAGATATGCCCAGATGTGTGTACAGACACTGCTCGGGCACACAGATGTGCAGAGATGTGCTAATACACACTGCGCATGCACATTGTGCAAGCCAAAATGCGTGAATCCTCACTCAGGTTCCAGACCTACTGGACACAGGTGGCAGACAGGAGCACTTGGACACATGCAGGGTAGACACTAGGCCTGCCCAATGTTGCCAGAAGTGCTTCTAGCCTGTGATACCCTACTCACCAGCACTGATGTGCCCGTCACACTATGGCATGAAGCCAAGGGGCATAGTGGGGGCACTGCCCAAGAGCTGTCCACAGCACTTCAAACATACCCTTGTTGAGCCCCTTAAACTGGGGTGCATTGACGTAGGAGACAGGGAAGCATGGCAGAAGATAGCAATAGGTCATGTGAAACCCCAAGTAACAGTGGCCCATTTGTGGGTGAGTATTTGCTTTGTTTTTCAGACACATGAAGGCCTAGCTAGAGAGTACACACACAAAAGGGATTGTCCATAAGTCACCTTCTGGCTCCTGTGTTGGAAAGGGGACCCCCAGGTATGTGGATAGACAGAAAGTCACCATCAATGTGAGTCAGACTAGAGAAACAGCTAGGCCTGGGGCAATCAAAGAGGGCTTCCTGGGGGAGGAGAACTTGGTCAGTACACAAGAGTCATCTATGTTGCATAGGACCCTCCTTCTGGACAATGGTCTTCACCGATTTTTCTCTTCTGTCGTCACCTCCCAGGGAGATTCCCTTCCACCTCTATTGCTCAGAGGAGGAAACGGACCTCCCTCTTGGCCAGGGTGGCTTGGGGCATTGCTTTGCTCCCGCATAGAGAAGCTTTGAACCGGGTCAGAGGACTCAGGGGGAGGCTCTGTGGGAGGCGGGTGACCCACAGTCATTTGGGTGGAGAGGGAAGCCAGGCCCTTCTCTCTGCACTCTTGCTGTGTGATCTGTGAAATGGGCAGAAAGACTGGATGGAATTAAGCAGGCTCATAGCCCAGAGTATCCTCAGAGTGTGTCTCCAGATGTCACCATCCTCGTTGCTGTTACAGATGAATTGCAAAGCAAAGCGAGCATTGCCGGTGGGGTGCTGTGACTGAACAATCAGATTTTGGTGTGGTGAGCCAACTTCAGGGGCCAGGCTGGGTGCTTTTGGAATCTTCCAGAACTGCAGTCAGCTGGACCACCTGCTTCCCAGCCCAGGTGTTTCTGTTTCCTGATTCCTCTGCATCCCAGGGGGAACCCAAGAGGGATTAGGAGTGGCATAGCTTCCTGCTGTGTGAACTTGGACACGTCTCCCAACCCTTTATCAATATAAATCAAAACAGCTACCCTGAGAGGGCTTGGGGAGTTCAAACAAAAGAATTCAAGGACTTCTATCAGATCCCCAGAGAACCCAAAGGTCCCTGTGTGCAGCGCCCCCTGCTGCTCAGGAGGACATTCAGCCTGAAGACAAGAAAGGGAAGGTGCACAGGCTTGCTCCCCTGTGCACTCGGGACCCTCGAGAGCTTTTCAGACCAGGGGGATGCATTCTGTGTGGAAAAAATGGGTCTCAACACCCCCTTTCATTCCATTTGATTTAATTTATACAGTACTTTGCATCTTGAGCAGTGTTGTTTTTGTGGGGCAGAGGGTGTGTAGGATTAGGGAAAATTCCCGAGTTTCGAGTCACACCCTCCCTCCTCCTCCATCCAAGTCATGATGTATGAATGTTCACACACACACACACACACACACACACACACACACACACACACACGCTTGTGCATGTGCACACGAATGCAATGCGTGTCAGAGGGAAGGGGTGGGAGGGGAAAAGAGCCCAATTATGGCTCGTATTTGTTTTTCCTCCAGTCTTTATGTTCATTTCAAATATATGTGTGGAGAGAGTTGTGAATTTTTATCCCTGACCTTTGTAGACACAAAACCATCCTATTATCATACACCTGTCAAGGGGGGGGGGAAATCAGACCCACGTTCTCTGCCTTTTAGGCCTTGGGGGAAAGAAAAGGCGTCAGTT
>NW_004949130.1:452016-461405 GCF_000317375.1 Microtus ochrogaster
TAGGAGTCCCATTAAAAAAAAAAAAAAAAAAGTAAAACACAACAAACCCCCAAATTCCCACAGTGAGGACTGCCTTGGAGGGTTTCGGTCACCTGTCCTCCACCCTGGCCAGGCGGAGAACCAGGAATCCAGCGCTTGCCCCCTGTCAGCCTGACACTGGGAACAGGGAGAGCTCTTCTGAAAGTCCCTTCCCAGCCCCAAGGGAAGCCTTTCTCCCATCCAGAAGGCGACCAAGGCAATTCTGAAAGGGGCCTGTGTGGAAAGGGGGAACACAGGGTAGGAAACGACTCCATTTTCAAACCCTTTATGAATTTTTCCCACTGGTTTTTTTTTGGGGTGGGGGAGGGCAAGGATTCCTTATTTTCACTCTTTGCTGGGTCTTGGGTTTTATGAAGTTTTTTCTAGGTGTGGACTTTGGCTCAGGGATGCCTGAAAATCTGAGCTGAAGCAGCTGTTAAGACACAAGCCCAGCCGTTGAAAGCGGAGCATAAATGTAACAGCCCCGCACAGCCCCTACAGACAGTGCCTCTCTATGCCCATTTTTACAGGTAAGGATGTTCAAGTCTCAATGGGCTAGGTGACATGGTCAGGAGAGTGAGAGCCAGTCCTCTAAACCCCGCCTTCCTTGTCTGTAGAGTGGACAGTAATTGGGGAATTACTTAAGGGGTGTTGCTGTGGGAAAATGGCTGCCTCTGTAAGGGGATCCTGAGGTAGGTAGCCGACCTCCAGTGGCTTCTCTCTGGAGCCTCCAACAATACTAGAGCACTCCCTTGGATGGTTTATTTCCCTCAGACTTCTCCGACTAGCTTGTCTGTAGCCATCCTTACTCCGTGAGATCCTGGGATGGATGGCCAGTGGACGCCTCTTCCCTCTGCCAGGTCCCAAGTCCAAAGACAAGGCCCTGTGGAGAGCTTTCGAGGGGCAGACACCAGCCTCATTTCTGCAGAAGCTTGAATCTGGAAACCTTCACGCACTGTGTTTCTGGGGGCGACGTCTACCCTGCAGAAGGCAGGGATTTGGGTGAAGCCAACAATAGTCTAATTTTACCTCCATATTGCGAGTGGTTCCAAAATTCCATATAATTATATTAACTGGAAAAGCATGCCCGCCTCCCGTAGACAGGACTGGGTTATTTTGCAGGCTCGGATCATGCTTTTCATCCCCTTTGCCCAGCAAGGTCTGCCTTGCCGCTTTGGCTCTGCGAAACAGCGACATGCCGGCATGCGACTCCCGTCACTTACTTGTGGGTGCTTTTACATAAATAAAAAGGGTGCTAAAAAAGGGTGTTTAAAGATGTGGTGCATTTAAAGATGAAGCCCCTGTGTTTGGAGCTGAAGCAGGTGTCGAGGAGCTGGGAGACGTGGCATGCCCTGGGAGGGTCCCCAAGCCAGGCTTTCTTATCATGAGTCTGACATTTTAGCTCTCTTCTCTGCTCCTCCCCATGGCTCTGAACTGACGTGCCCACATGCAAAACGCCAGCTGACTTGTGGCTCTGGTGATCAGGATGAACAGTAAGTAAATAAATGAGGGATTTGGATTTGGTGACACCCCGTCATTTTTCTTATTTTCCCTTTATTTACAGCCCCCCCTCCATAACACAAGAAGACCCCTGCCAGAGGCCACATCAGCTCTGCTTTGGATATGGCCTGAAGAAAAAGAACGATGCTCCAAGATGGTATTTTTTTTTCCTCCAAGAAAGGAACTATAAAGGTGTTTATAAAATGAAACTAATGAGATTTGGAGCACAGTGTTACCTGATATTAAGCTGTTTTGATGAGGGAGGCAAATTGCTGTGGTTAACAAATGTAAAACCATCACTTTTATTGATACAGGTTTGTGTATGTGTGAAATTAATCAAAGCGTGGGCGATGATGAACGGTTTCTGTGGAACTCTGTCAAAGGTTAAGAGCTAGTTATTTTTAAGAATGACATGAATCTAGGAGAGACAGTGATTGCCTAAATGACCATTGTAATTACCAATTACTTCTCGAAGCAGAGAATGTATTCACGGCGTGCAGTCCTCTAAATACTGAGAGGCATTAGCCCATTTACGTACTAATGCACATAATTTAGCTCCTGAAAAGGGCAGATGGGAACACAATGAAAGATATAATAGATACCGCCTAATGTCATTCCATAAGAATATTGGATTCATCAAAGATGAATATTACTTTATGTCAGATTGTTTTTTTATAAACCGGTCAAAATATATTTCATCTTATTTTTTTTGCATTCGGTATTTGGGTGACAGCGTCGACAGCGTCTTTGTAATCTAAATTTAGGCATCTCTGGGACTGAGCCCTCGCCCTAGTGGGGGGACAGCCCGGCTATCAGGAAGTGGCAGCTTTGTTCTCTTTTGGGGAGGGTGTCTAGGAGCAGGCAGGAGACAGCAGCGTTACGGAAGCACAGGGTGCAGGGTTGGGAGCCCATCTCCTTTGGTAGGCTCTCTAAGGACTCCTGGAGATGACTGTTCCCAGAGCCCCCTTCCTGTCACAGGTGTCGAGCACTGGTCTCCAGGTACAGGGAGGAGGCGGAGGGACGTGTCTCATGCCCACGCCGATCTTAATGCCATATTTGGATTGATATAATGATAGCAGGGATCTTGTTTCCCAATGCTGCAGAATCAATGTAATAACAGTAACAGAAATATTATTTAGTTAGTACAGTTCTGCTGGCATAATGTAGTCACGCTTTCAGCAAAATGATGGAAAATATAAACATTTAATCAGCCCTTATTCACAAAAAAGCCGAAAAATTAATCATGTTTAAATTCTGTGTCTTCGGGAAGCAATTCAGATGCTAAGCAATTCAGTTTTTTTTTTTAATTTTTATTTTTCTTGCCTTTTTTTTTTTTTCAGATGCACCACCACTGCTAACCTAGTGCCGGTCTCAATTACAGTCTCCTTGGGAAAGTCTCAACTGCTCACGCCTGCCAAGACTCGGAGACTCCAAGCTGTGGATTTGGTCTATGTCCCTCTGAGTGGGTTGCAGCGTGTCTCATTTTCTCCTTTCTGTTACCCATCAAGGGCAGGAGGTTATATAATACCCTGTCAAAGCGGGCAGCCACCTGCTCCCACACGGCTGCTTGGGTAGTGGGGGCAGGGCTGGGCTTCTTTCAAGGATAGTCAGGGTGCACACACAAAAGCCTACTGTGTGTGGGTCCCGTGCCAGGCAGAGAGGTCCTCCACCTTGCAAGGTTTCTTCAAGGTCGTGTCCGGAACCCACCCAAGTCCTGAGACCCTGTGAACCTGCCGGGGGGGCGGGATGTGTTGAGGAGGGCCACAGGGAAAATGAGGGAAGTGGCAGATAGCAAGAGAGGGTGACTGAAAGGAAACACAGGAAAAGGAGTGAAAGGAGGGAGAGGAGACTGCCAGCTTCAGGGTCAGAAGCTTGGTCAGATGCCCTTGAGAATGCCCTTTTCTTCACTTTCCTAAGTCCTAAAAAATTCAAAGCAGGAAAGGACCCAAACAAGCCAGTATAGGCAGCGTGCACCGTTAAGGATGGTCTTAACTTGGAACAGCCCTCTTTCTGCTGGGGGTTCCGTGCCCAGGGGCCTCCTGGAGAAGAAGCCCTCACGTCTGCCTGACAATGCCAGAACTTCCTTCCTTCCTGCTCTCCAGGACTCTGCTTGCACCCATGCAGTTATCCCTTTTTGTCTCCTCTTTAGGGCCGATTATGCAAGCCCTTCCCTCCAAGGCATTTGGCGACATCTGGGGACATTTTGGGTCAACATATGTGGGATATGTTCTGGACACCTAAGTAGCAGCGACGCCTAGATTCCTCTGCAATACAAAGGCAGTTCATGGTTCCTGCTTCTGCCCACTCTTGACTCTTCAGTCTTAACCAACCTTCACCTGGCTCAAATGAGAGAAGACAGAGAGCCGGGGTACAGGGGACCACCTCCATTCCCATCTTGGAAGAAAGGTGGTCTCCCATCTGCCTTGACACTCCTTGATGGCCTCTGTGGAGCCCACTTCTCTGTCCTTAGTTCCTACAGTCAAAGCCTCGCCACCCACAAGAGGCTCCATCTGCTGGAGAACAGAGCAGGGACACCCGCCCTGGTAGCCTCTCTTGGTTGTGCTGTGATGACCTCTCTGTAGGGGATGTCTGGAATAATCCACGGACCACACTGAGAACTCTGGACTGGAGGATGCAGCCTTTACCACTTTCCCTTGGGCAATTTGCAGCGAGCAGGAGGAAAGCACTTATTCTCTCCGTGTTCCAAGTCTGATGTCTTGGATGCTCACACAACGGCTCAAGATTTTCCCAGGATCCCCCACTACACCCCTTTGTATAGCACAACAACAATGACAAAAAAGCTGGGCTTTGGAGCAGGAACATGCTCTTTGTTGTTGTTTGCTTTGTTTTCTGGGACAGGGTTTCTCTGTGTTACAGCCTTAGCTGTTTTGGAACTTATTCCATAGACCAGGCTGGCCTCAAACTCACAGAGATTCACCTGCCTCTGCCACCTGAGTGCTGGGATTGAGGTGTGCGCCACCACACCTGGCAGTAACATGCTTTTTTATTTCTGTCTTTCATCTTCGTTTCTTGAGTCTTGCAGGGCCCTGGGGAAAGCCCTGCCCTGTTTTATGCTTATGGAGAATTAGGAAGACCAGTTTGGCTAGAGGTCAATGGCCGCTTGGCAGACATGGGGCCTGTGGAGACAGAGTACACAGGAAAAGGGAGAATGGGGAGTCGGTGCTCTCATTTGAATGTGTCCCCTCCAAAATCTTGTGTTGGAAACTTAATCTCAGACACAGTGATGCTGGAAGGTGGCACCTTCTGGGAGGTGTTACTGTCCTGAGGGCTCTACCCTCGCTAGTGGATTAAAGCCTGAATAAAGGGAGCTGGTGGAAGGGGCCTGGATCCCTTGCTCTTCTGTCTTCTCTAATGTTACACTTGTAGAGAAGATGCGAAGTTCAAGATGGCATTTTTTGGAAGCAGAGAGACACCGTCACCAGATATCAAGTGTGGGTCTTGATCTAGAAGGGCGGTCTAGATAGATCTGGAAGAGAGGAGAGGCACAGGAGCAACACAGCTGGGGGGACAACCCACAGACCATGCAGGATTCTTCAGGATCTTAACCCTTTGCATCCCAGTACTGTCACTAAGGATCTCCTGGTGCTGCAGTTCACACAACAGCCTAATTCGGAGGGTGGTGTTTGCATGTCCAGGGCTACTTCAGAAATGGCATAGGGGCAGTGTGCAGAGTGTGAGGACAGGACTTTAAGCCCCTAGCAGGCATGAACATTGTGATTTAGGGCTGGAGCCATCATCTCTCTGCTGGTAGGTGCGGCCACCCTAGGCAAGCAGTGTGTCTCTTGGTTGTGGCTTAGGGCAGGCCACAAGAAAGAGCTTCAGGCCTTAGCCTATTAGAAAGGCTTTGTTTTTTGAGATAAAGAAATCCCCTAAAGAGGAAACAGGAAGCTCCCCATAACTTTCCCTCCAGGGAGGCCCTTGAAGTCTCTGGGGAAAGCTAGATTCACAAGCACCTTCTAATTCACTTCTCTTCACTGCCCCAAGACCTAGAGTACCGGTAAAGAATCACATTAGCGTCTTTTATTATCTCTAATTTTTACTCAAATGATTTCCTCTGTGCTAGATTAAGGAGGCTCTCAGTTTTCTGCATCTCTTCCTCTCTTCAGCATATCAGGAGACACCTCTGGCCGTGGACATGCTTTTATTTGTTTATTTCCTTTCTTATTTTTAAATTTATTTCACGTGTGTTGGTGTTTTACCTGCATTTAAGCCTTGTGAGAGTGTCAGATCCCTTGGAATTGAATTTATAGACATTTGTGAGCTACCTTGTGGGTGCTGGAAATTGAACCTGGGTCGTCTGGAAGAGCATCCAGTGCTCTTAACCACTGAGCCGTCTCTCCAGTCGTATTTGCATATTTTCTAGAGAGACCAACTCTTTAAATGCTTTCTTCCTGCATTTAAGAACTGCCCCCCTTTCCTCCCTTCCTTGTCCTGGGAGAGTAAAAGAGGGGCTCCTGGTCTTACTTTGGGAGGCCATGGCTGTTGAGATTTTAGGAGGGATGACTGTGTCCCCCCAGAGCTTGTGAGCCTGAGTGGGGCTTAGAAAGTAGACAAAGTGCTTGGTGCAGCCTGCTGGACTCTTTCCTTGACCTTGCAGCCCCTTGGCTCAGATGTAAGTGTTTCCCAGGGTGGAGTGTGTGTGTGTGGTGTGTGTGTGTGTGACAGATAGTGCAGTTAACCAGAGCCCTTGATTTAAAAGAGGCAGAGTCTTGGTTGCAAGAAAGAGGACAGAGGGCCAAGAGACATCTTCAGACTTACTTGGATCAAAGATGTCGCAAGGGTCCATCTTCCCAGTCAACTCTGCCCTTTTCCTCGGAACTGTCTTTCTTGGGTAGCAAAGAATGGGCCAGCCATATTCATCAGCTCACACAGGTCCAGGGATGCTGCTGCATCTTTCATCAGGTGGCACGCCCATGGCTGGTTGGGTCAGAATCCCAACATACCATCCTAGTAGGTGGTCTGGTTTGGGAGATCAGATAAGCTGAGTAGCCTAAGGATGTCGTGGGAACTTCCTAATGGGACATCTAGAAGCTGTGACCAGGAAAGAATCTTGGCCAAGTCACTTCCCTATTCAGGCCCTTACTGCTCTGTATCCATGGGTGAATGTCATCCCGCTATGCCTGTGACCATTTGATTCCGGGCCCAGCAGCCATAGCTGGGACAATGCTGGAGTGTCAGACTCCACATCTGTCTTTTTTTCTGCATCTCTGCCCAGCCTGTGAGAGTGCCCAAGGATGCTGAGCCCTGCCCCACACTACCAGGTCAGTTCTCAGCTCCTGTCCATGGACTTCCCTAGAGTCCTACTGATGATAAGGACAGCATTCACTTGCTGGCCCAGGAGACTTCTGAGCTCCTCTAGAAAACACAAGCCAGGCAGCTGCAAGGTGCCCCCCCCCCATTCTCATCCTTGACCTCTCAAGGGTTTGAAAGACCACAAAATCATGTACCCTGTCCTGCCTTGGAGACCCAGAAAGGTTAATTAAGCAAGACAATTGGGCCACTCAGCAGGCACCTGGCTGGAGATGAAAGGGGACTGAACCTTGGTCTGGCTCTTGAGGGTACCTCTAAAAGAGACAAAGCTCATTCAGTCCCCCCCCCCATACTTACCTCTTGTGGAGTAGACTCGATATATTTAATTTGTGTTCTCCCTTCTGTCTGTTGTCCCTCCCTTGATGGAGATGGAGAGACTCAACATCTTTCAACCCAGGCTATAGAGAGTGACGTCCAAGCGTGCCCAGAGTAACCTGTCCTAGGAGGAACTCCATCAAGACCAGAGACAGGGATGGGTACAGGAGCTTCTCAGATGTGGGCTGTAAACTGGGGACAGTTGCAGGAGGGAGCTCACGCCCCGCCCCCAGCCCCTCTGCTTTTGGACAGCATGGATACAAGTAGCCATAGCTGTCTCATTAATTATCCAGGAAGTTCTGCGCTTAATACGTTGTTTTCTTTCGGAGGATAAAAGCAAAGTCTCTGGAAAGAGATTTGGGGTGTTTTGGAAGAATAGATGGGACGAGCCACCCTCCCTCCCTCCCAATCCTTAACCAGTTCAGCACCCAAGACAACGGGTTGCAGTATGCCCGGGTCACCATGGCAACAGGAGGGCACAGAGCACACTGTCCCTGAAAAATGGGTTTCTGGGCCCATGTGCTATCTCCCGGTTGTCCCAGCAGAGCCAGCCTTATTGGCTCCCTCCCGCACATGTCATTTTTACTGTTAATGAACAGGCTGTCTCTCTCCTTTCCCCTCCCTTTTCTAGTGCCAGGAATTGAACCTAGGGCCTCTGAGGGCTGCTGTCTTCAAATGTCCCTGCCCCAAGGACCAGTTGTGCTGCTATTAACATCTGCTCCATGTCAACTGGCTCAGAACACCCCAGGTCCAGAGTTCTTGCCCCAAGTTCTGGGTAGAGTGGGACCCAGACCTTAGTGGCCTGGTGCCTAGGTACCCATCCTGGAGCACTGTGTCCTGTTGGCCAAGAACTTCCACTAAGCTGAGCCAGGTCTCTCGGAGCTCCCTGGGGCAAATGTGATCCCCGGCCCCTCTCTCTTGTATGTCGTGCAGCTTGTGGTCTACCCCTAACCCAGAGAAAGTTGCTTCAGCAGGTGCCTTTCTTTCTCCTAGAGATGGCTACAGTCTGGATGTCAGGCCAGCCGCACCTTCTGGAGACAGCAGCATTATAGCTTCCTGCTTCCGGGTCAGCATATTCAGCACAGGTCTCCATTCTCATGCTGATGTTAGGCAGGCCATCGGTCAGTATGGCACAAGCCTGAGGAATCGTGTGGCCACCACATTCCCTTAATCTCCACACCTCTTACTTCCCTTCCTTTCTCTAGTACTATGCTGTGACTGAGACATTAAATGTACTTTTATGCCACATTCTCAACTACTATCTACTCACAACTAGCTGCATCCGTCCAGCCAGCCAACCCTTTCCCACCTATCCACCTATCCATCTCTCTACCCACGCATCCATCTCTTTACCCATCTGCCTTCTCGTCCACTCACCCACCTATCTGCCCATCCATCCATCTATACTTCCACCTATCTACCTATATATCTACCTATCCCCTCGTCTGTTTACTTACCCACCCCTCTGCCCATGGACCCAATCTTCTATCCGTTTCTCAAACCCCAACTCTTCCTTTTTTAAAAAATATAACAAGTATCTGCTTCATTCTCTGCCCCTATGAAAGCAAAGACCATTTGGTACCCAAGTCTGCGTGTCCTCTCCTCCCTAGTTTTTCTCTACTGCTTACTTTTGCATGTCCCCAGGAGTTTAGGAATGGTTACTGCAAGATGCTCTTCTCACGTGCACCGAAGGCAGTTAATCCCGGTCTCCATCAGTGCAGGTGACTGCCTCTAGGCTGCCACTCTCTGGACACTTGTGATCTTGTCTTTGATTTAGACCAAATTTACACGCTGACTCCCCCCAACCCCCCAGAATTGACTTGTCTGAGAACAAGCAAGGACAGAAAATTGAGCCTCTGTCTTGAGTGGAAATGCAGATTTCCCATTGAAATACAAATCCTTCCTTTCAAAAGGTCAGCTGGGATGGTACTTAAAAAAAGAATTGCAGCTGGTTTCCATAGGACACTGGAAACAAAAAAAGTCCCATCCAAGAATACTCTCTGGCCCCGTGCCCACAGCTTCTTTTGATTCAATCGGCCACGCTATCATTCCCTTCCAGCCTGTCACTCTGCCTTGTGTGTTTAGAGAGAGATGGCTAGCCAGACAGAAACTATTGGTCAGGTGGCCTCTAGAACTAAGTAGACCTTCCTAGAACAGCAGCATGGGACCAGGGTCTCCTTTGCAAAATTCTATTCCCAGCCAGTGTTGGCTTGACATTCTGTTTC
>NW_004949130.1:461776-469518 GCF_000317375.1 Microtus ochrogaster
GGAACTTTGAACCCTCTTGCCTCCACCTCCCCAGGGCTGGGAATACAGACCTATGTCACCCACCATTCCCAGCCAGTGTTATTTCTTGGCATCCACTATAGTCAAGTTTTGGCCAAGAATGATCATCCTCCATCCATGCCGACTCAATAGTATCCAGAGGCCTGAATAAATGCTCCTCTTCCCATTCTTTTATGGCCACACTTGACGGTACCCCTTATTTCAGATCCTCCCAGTCCCTACTCCTTGGTGTGTGGGGGGCGTTTTCATGGCCTCCTGGCTCTACTGGCTGGCGGTGGAGCAGGAGAGAGAGTCACCCTACAAGGCACGAATGTGTGCTTGTTTGCTCATCTACACCCACTGTGTTCCAGAAGCATTTAATGTGGATGACAAAAATACATACAGTAAAAAAGTACTAAAATAGAAAACAGATCAAGGTGAAAAGAAAATAAGGCGTGGGCTGTGAACTGAGGCGCGGGGGGAAGGGGTAAAACCAAAGCAGACAGTTGTATCCAGGAAGGTCATGGGGCTGATGCGGGCACCATTAAGTAGACTCGAGGTAAGAAATGTCAGGAATTTCTGTAAAATAGGGGGAACTGACTCATACTGCAGATGCACACGATTTTGCTTCCTAATGAGGATTTTGTCTGAGTGCTTCAAAAGGAAATAACAAGAGCATCTGCAGAAGACACGCGGAAGGAGCAGCACGGATGCCATCAGCTGGTGGAGACTTCCGCAAACCCACTTTGCCTTTGCTCATGGGCTCCTGAGAGGCAGTTCTTCTCTTCACCGTGTTCTAAACCAGATGACAGGACACCGATTGGCCGTTCCCCTGCGTTCCCCTCCAGATGGAATAAAGCCCTCTGGAACGGTGAGCCCAGATGGATCTTTTCTCCTGTCAAGTGTTTCTGCCAGGTATTTTATCAAAGGGCCACAAAAGCGGGCTGGAGAGGTGGCTCATCAGTTAAGAGCCCTGATTGCGCTTACAGAGGACCTAGGTTCGATTTCAAGCACCCACACATTGGCTCACAACCATCTGTAACTCCAGTTCTAGGGGATCCGAGACACTCTTCTGGCCTCTGTGGGCACTACATGCACATGGCACAGACTTCCACGTAGGGAAACACTCATAAACATAACATAAACATACATAAATTTCTTTTGGAAAGTGGCATAAAAGTAACTTGTTATCCTGTGTTTGGTTGGTATCCCTAGGATACCTGCTCTTCTCTGCTGGAAAGTGGAGGAAAAGTGGATCTGAGAGAGAGGGAATATGGGGGGAGGGACTTGGAGGAGAGGAGGTAGGAGAAAGGAAAAAGTAGATAAAATTGTAAAAAGAGGTATTTATTTTTCTTTGTGTGTATGAATATCTTGCCTGCATATATATATATATATATATACTCCTTGTACTTGCCTGTTGGATCCCCTGGGACTAGGGTTATAGATCATGGTCAGCTACCATATGAGTGCTAGGAATCAAGCCCAGGTCATCTGAAAGAGCCATGGGTACTCTTAACCATTGAGACATCTCCCCATTCCTAACAGGAATAATCTGATGTATTATCTATATATTGATAGAACCAGCCCAGCATCTGACAGTTGTCCATTATGAATGTTGTAAATATTTTCTTATTCTGTGAGTTTCATCCTGCCAATAGACTTTTAAAATTAATTTTATTAAGTAACTTCTTGTCAGGTCTTGTTGCAGGCTCTGGGCTATAAAAATGAGCAGAAATCAAAGCCTCCTGTTGGGGGAGAAATACTAGTCAGCTGATCACACAACTTAAGGACAGATATTACTATCTTAACTATTCCGAGAAGGTATATGCAATCACCAGAGACCATGGGGTGGAGGTATCCGTGAGATGGTGAGGACTTTCTCCAGGTGACAGAGGGTAGAGACCCCATCAAGAGAGTGGGCTAAGAAAGCAGATAGCGTGGTGTGGCTGTGTTGAGGATAAGGGATGGGGCCAGGCTTTCCACACAGAGACTTTGCAAGGTGCCCATGTCTCTGATGAGGTTTGGTGACCATGCAGTTTGTGGAAGTTGAGAGTGGGGAGGGACCTAGGGTATTCCAAGAAGAGAGTGCAAGAAGATGAAGATGGGGAGCTGGCTGATGAAGGCATACAGGTTGGTTCTGCCCTCCAAACCATCACCTCGGTCTCTTTCCCCTGCTCCTCTGCCATGTCTCCCCAGCACTACCGAATAACATTGGTGTCACATAGAGAAGCTTATGGTCCCACCTGCAGATGTGGCGGATGCTCCCCCAAAGCACCTCACAGTCTCCAGCTGCCCCTCTTGAGGACATGAGAGCACATTTCACCTCCTTTGCCATCAGAGAAAGGCCCATCAAAGCTACATCAAGATTCCACCCCAACCCAGTGAGAATGCTTCAAGAAAGCAAGCAGCTTTGTTTGTGTTTGTGAGGATGTAGGGGAAGACCCTTAGACACAGTGGGTGCGAATGGAAACTGGTTTGGCCACTTAGGGAAGTCTGTGAACTGGTTCCTCAAAGATCTAAAAAAAGAGCTGCACAGATAGGCAGTGTGGGGAACAACCTTTGGGAAAATATGTCCTGGGAGCAGACACAATATGCGGTATCACCTACTCCTGAGGGTAGTGTGAGGTCAGGCCCTTCCTGGTAGAGAGTTAAACAAGTCCAGATTAAACCAGTCAGGGCTGGGCATAAGCACAGTGAGAAATAATCTGTCCTTGAAAGGAACTGTCAGGAAACCCCTTTATTCACTCTTCTCTGTGTATGACTTAAAATTAAGGCTGTGTGTGTCTAGGCCTGTACAGATTGTCCAGAGTTACATAACAGCCAATCAGGGTAAAGACCTGCCCCATCCTGTCCCATCCTGCCCCAAGAAATCAGCTCCTCCCTCTGCCTAGACTCATATAAAAGATATCCAGAAAAGAATTTAGGACTCCTGAGCCATCCTGCTTGAGCCTGGTACTGTGTTGCAACATATCTGCTTGATGCCATTTTTACCTTTTGAATCAAGCGTTTCACTGCCAACTGTTAAAGATTCTCCAAATCTTTGATTAAGCTGATTAAGTTGCCAAGAACCTAAGTCTCCAAGACCCATGGTGTTAATAGCGTCAACTTGGTAGGATCTAGAATCACCAAGGAAACAAGCCACCAGGAGCCTATGAGGACCATGTACATCAGGTTAACAGAGGCTGGAAAACCCAGCTTTCCATGGGCTAGAGCTGAAGAGGAAGCAGAAAGGGAAGTGAGAAGGACCATTTATCTCCCTCTGCTTCCTGGCTAGAGATGCGATGTGACCAGCTGCCGCAAACTCTATCAGCCATGACTTTCCACCATGCTGGACGACACCTTACAACTGTGAGCCAAGATTAACCCTTCTTTTAGAAGTTGCTCCTGCGAGACAGTTTGTTGTTGCAGCCATAAGACAAATAAGTCACTAAGATGTCTGGTAGCCATTCTATGATCCAACTACCCCCGCCTGGACACGCAGCTGGAGGAACTGAAGGCGGTGCACACTAGAGACGCGTGAGACCTCATGTTTACCGCTACACTATCTACTCTGGTCAAGTTGTTGAGCCAGCGTCGGTGTTCATGATTGGCTACAGAAAGAAAAATGTGGCAGAGACACAACAGGATTTCATTCAGCCTTAGAGAAGAAGCAGTCTTGCCATTTTCAGGAAAACAGAAGGAGCTGGAAATCTCGTTGTTGAACCAAATAACGTAGACTAGGGGAGATAAAAAGCTCGTGTTTTCCCTCATGTTCAGAGTCCAGCTTTAGGAAAAGGAAATAGAACAAAAAGGCATATAAGTGGAAGGGGAGCCATTTTTGGAAGAGTATGGGACAGGTAGGAGGGATGGGCATAAGAAGAATGGGTAAATGGAGGGGTGAGCAAAGTACATGAGGTCCATGAACAGAGACAGCATTTGGGAGTCATTGCCTTATACAGTGACTTTACACTAACAGGAGTTGGAAAGATGGCTCAGTGTTTACGAGTGCTAGCTATGAAAGCTTGAGACCAGAGTTTAGATGTCAGGACCCACGGGTCAAGCCTGTCACGGTCCTGCTCACACCTGTAACCCCAGCACTAAGGAGAGTAGAGGCAGGGCCTGTTGGCTCCTTGCCTAGCTGGACAATGCAAGCTCCGGGTTCAGCAAGAAGCTATGCCTCCAAAGGAAAGAGGTGGAAAACAAGAGGAGGACATCGGATACTCTCTTCTGCCCTGCCCCCGCCGTGTGCAGCTCAGGCTATTGTGCATAGTCACCTCATGCACATACATACACATACATATGTGTACACACAAAGTTAATTTTTATTAGTCACTTTTAAAATTAAAACAATAAACAGGAGCAGGGCAGCTGGGAAATCGGGCTGGGCATGCTGAGCAGCAGAAGTGTACTAGGGAGAAGATTAGGAGTATGGGGTTGAGGTTGCTTGTTCAGGGCATACATAGTCTGTCATGGAGATGGCAGAGTGGGAGGGCGTGGCCAAGCCTGCACAGCACAGCAGGGCTGACAAAGGCTACAAGACATGGCCATGTATCAGGGTCAGGATAGCTGAACATGGAGGATGTAACCCAAGATGGAGGGACCAGACGACACTCTGACGACGTTAGCTCGGGAAAGAGAGGTCAGATCTTGCAGGTTTAGCTCGGGAAAGAGAGGTCAGATCTTGCAGATTTGCAGGACCGGCTTTTCCTCAGTGGTAGGCTGCTGATCCACGTGGTGACCGCTAGCCCCTGAATGATCTAATAGTGTGGCAACCTGTGCAGGAGGGAGTTCCCCACCAGTGCCACACTGGTAGGTGGATTGGATCTGCTGTGGAGCTCTGGGCTTCCCAAGGGAAACTCATGGGCCAACGACAGTGCGGCCTCAGCAGGGAACCTGGACACCGGAAGAACACAAAAGTACTCATTTTCACAGGCCCTGCCTTGGGAGCATCTCTGTTGGTGAATACAGACCTATCCAGGCACCACTGTAGCCCCATCTGAGCCCAGTGTCCCTGCCCCAAAGTTCCAGTGCTTCTCTGATTGCCAAGGGAATATTGGGAAGCCAAATTCTTCCTTCCTTGCCTCACCCCTATTTCCCCCTCCTGCCTCTTTCTCCCTCTCTTCCTCCTCCTGCCCCCCTCTCTCGTTCCTTTTCTTTCTATCCCAGGGTGATCTTTAAAACCCTGGAATATGGCAAGAGGCCTCTAACAAGAGGAGGGAGAATTAAGCCAAATTAATTACAGCAAAATAAGAGGAATTAGGCTTCATTTAAGCAGGTAGCAGAAAAACCCGTGCTGCTCTTTCTTCCTCGTAGAAGGAGCCCACATCAGCTTCTGGATGCCAAATGGAAGGGAAACATGGCTGTGCTGCCCCAGAATAGCCCACCTCCCTCCTCTGCCATCTTCTCTTGGACGGGGATTATGGGTTTGCAGGCGGCTGGCCATGGTTGAATTTTATCATTATTAAGGTTCAATGCTAACCTCCTCCTCTTATTTCCTTCCCATTTAAAGTTTCAGGGATAATAAATTCCTTTGATTTAGCAATTACAGAAGAACAGAATTAGTCAAATGCGGCCTTTGAGAAGGAAGGAGAATGGGGACCTGGTGGGTTTTTGTGGAGACATGCAAGCAAGCACAGGCTTGCCACCCAATGATCTGGGGGGAAATGGCGCCTTACATCTGAAACTGGATGAGCTTTCTTTGGGGACATAACACCAACTCCTGATTCTCTGTGTAAACAGAAAATTAGTTATGTTTGTGGGCAACATGTTCCTGAAGTCAGTTGTGCTAAAGCATCGTTCTGAGTCTAGGGCCGCGCTTGCCCATCTACAACACTGAGTTGACTAGGAGTGAAAATAAATACATTTTTTTTGTAGCATTTCATTCATCTTTTTGGTGTTACATTTGCAAACATGCAATGTAGTTTTAGAAAATGCAACGCTAGGATCAGTCCTTGATGCAGAATGGGGAGGATGCAGAAACGCGGGTGGGGAGGGGTGACAGGTGTTTTAGAAGGGATGCCAGGGCAAGGGCCAGCCTAGGAGCCATGTTTTCTTTCAGTTGATAGAGGCCCCCGCAGATGTGGGGCATCACCTGAGCTAGGCCACCTCCCGGGGTTACCAAGGAACCAGCCTTGTTGCCCACGTTGAGGGGTATGGCCACCGTCCTCCTCTAGAGGCTGCAACAGTGCTTGGTTTCCTCATCAGGGCTTCCCTGGGCTGGCTTGAGGCTTGGCTTCCAGAATGCTGGGCCCCCGGCGGGAAGAGATAACAAGAGCCTGAGTGCATTGGGGTTGTCAGGAGAGTGGGGTCTGAAGGGACCAACACAGTGTCCTCTGTTGAAGAGGCAGCCTGAGCTGAAAACAGAACAATGAGGGGGGGGGGCTGACCCCAGGATTCTCAGTTTTACCTCAACTCACTCAGCAAACAATGAGCCATTCACCTGCCAGGCTTAGACCTGCTGTGCCTGAGCACTTGAGGGTGGAGGTCCCAGGAGCCTGAGCCACTTCCCTGTTCCTGGGCTCCTAGGCTGATGGGCAGAACAGAGCAAGTTTCGGAACCAATGGCGTGACTGCATCTCTGCCACCTCTCCATCACCCCTCCCAGCTCCAGGTGTAGGGACACATGTGTGACTGTGCACACACATGTGGACACAGGTACAAAGGAAATGCGGATGAAGAAAGGAGAAAGCCAGTTGAGCATGGTTTGCAGCTCTTCTTCCTGGCCCACTCCGATGGCACCAGATTGAAACCACACCCGCTGCCAAACCTTCCCTTAGTAAGACTGGCTATGCACACCCCCAAGCTGTGAGCCCAAGTAAGCCTCCCTCGCTTAAGGGGCTTCCCGTCACGTGTTTTTAGTCTTAGCGCTGATTAAAACAACCAGTAACTAACGACCTATATTGGTTTTCTAGGGTCTTAACTGCCTCCCAGTTAAAGACCTGGGTTATAGTTAGCGAACGCATGCTCATCAGATGCCGTGTTGCCCAAACTGGGCCTGTAAAGAGCTGAGTGTGCACTGATCTGGCCCGCTTAACACAGGACTTGGCTTAGCCCGCGTGCACCTGATTCCACCAGAGGATGTGTGCAAGCTCCGTGTGCCCGTGTGTGATCATACGGCTCTACATGTGAGTGTGTATGTCTGTGCACGTGTGCAGGCGAGTGAGTGTCTATGTGCAGATGCACCTGTGCAAATATAGCACACATATAGATGTGGGTTTGATGAATCAGGTGTTGGTGTTGCCCAGATTCATATGCAGATGCCTCACCTCCTAGAGCAATGGTGTTTGGCGGTAGCACCCGTGGCAGGTGGTTACCTTTAGGTAAGATAATGGTGATGGGTGTGGACCCTTATGGTAATAAGTATTAGATGTAAGAACATGATAGCTATCCTGAGTGCTTGGAGGGAGTGAGGAAGCAGGGGCCCTGTTTGGACCCATGCAGATCCTGCCGACAGGGCTGGGCATGCGTCCCCTTCTGGCGCAGCTCCAGGACTCTACTCAGACCAGATACCTTGCCCTTGGGTAGCTGGCTGATGCCAATGTGTTAGAGGTTGAGTCCGGTGATGTTGCCTGCGTGGTGAGCCACAGCTGCAGACTAGGTGCTGAAAAGGTTCTAGAAAACGTGTCCCGCTTCTGAAGGAGGTAGGGCACATATGTCCCTAGACACCAAACAATCTTCTTCTTCTTCTTCTTCTTCTTCTTCTTCTTCTTCTTCTTCTTCTTCTTCTTCTTCTTCTTCTTCTTCTTCTTCTTCTTCTTCTTCTTCTTC
>NW_004949130.1:469708-482048 GCF_000317375.1 Microtus ochrogaster
TCTCAAGAAACAAGGGCAGAGGTGGGTAGTAAGGAAGTCAGCAGCTGTTGTCTTCTGAGACAGAAACCGCTGTGTGCCATGGAAGGGCTAGACAGAGCATTCTTGTGACCGAGGCAGACTAATGTAGACTTTTCCTTCTGGTCAGGGTCAAGAACCACGTTGATTTTCTACCAAATGTTCTCATGTCCAGTGGCAGCCACATCCTTAATTTAGACAGCAAGCAACTAGCTTGAGCACCCATAGGCTTTGATACTATAGTTTCACAGCTGATGGGGTTGCAGAAGGACATGCAGGGAAGAGCCGGGCCTCAGGGTAGACTCTTGACTCTCTTACAAGCACTCGGATCCTGGTCATCTGTTGCCTTGACTGCTGGCTGACCCCTTAGAGAAGGTCACAGCTGTTCCTGGAAGCATTCCCACCAGCCTGATCTGACAGGTCAACCCTGAGTCACTCCACACCAGAGTCATTTGGTGACAGATGTGTGGAAGACCTCGGGAAGAGCAAAAATCCCAGGTCTGTGAGGCAGGCATCACCTGGTACTGGGACCACCAGGTACATCCCTGAACTGTGTCCCACTAGGAGGCATCTGTTGGGGAACACGTGCCCTGAGCAGACACTTTATTTAACACCCAGCAGGCAGACACCCCAGGGAAAGCACGCTGTCACGACTCAACCTCTCAGAGATGCCATGGTAATTTTTAAAAAAAGTATAAGTTCTGCACACTTTTTTGTCACATCGCCGATGTCCTTCCGCCCACAGAAGCTGTCAAATAAAAATTAATTTTGCTTTAAAAAAAACTACGGTGCATATTTTTGACACTCCATGTCTGTTCATTTGCATGGGACACGTTCTTCTATAATGAATCATCGTAACGCTTAAATTAAACACAGTAAAAGAATGGTTAATGCCATAGCACACTGACAGTTTAACCTGGCCAATATTTTTATTGCCTTGTACAATAAACCTAACAGAGCACAACTTGCTTTTGACTGGTGGAAAATCGGTTATGAACCGCCAGGGAACGGCCAATTTTTCAAACGCAGCCATTCAGTCATACCAGGGCCACTAAGACTTTTTTTTTTCTCCTATACACTATTGCTGTTATAATCTTTTGAGGATATTTTATCACAGCAATAACCGCCTCGGAATCGGCCTTTACTGCAGTTAACGACTGGACAGCTGGAGCTGTTACTGGCCTTGGCTTTGCCCCTGGCTAATAGCTAACAAACCAATTGTTATCTGCAGGTAACAAGCAATTTCTTGTGGGATTTCTTGATAAAGCGACTCACTGGCTGTAATTTAGTTTCTCTTTCTAGCCTATCTCAAGGATTGAGGCTGGTGGCTCCAAAACTCCCATGTGGGAGACACTTAAATTGCCACACCCTCCAGGAGCACTCCCAGTGTGACGGGATGATGGGAGAGAGTGGGAAAGGAGCTTTCTACTGCAGTGGCCAGGCAAAGGAGGAATGTTGGTGTCTGTGAGGCGCTGAGCACCCACGAGGCAGATCCATGCTTCCTGAAACCCGGGGGAGTTTAGGATGAAGCACAAACCAGGAGGGGAATTCCAGGCACAGAGCCAAACGTGTTGGTGCATGCCTCTAACTCAGCACCCCTCAAGTGGAGGCAGGAGGATTAGGAATTCAAACCCTTTGTGAACTATAGCATGAGTTCCAGGTAGTCCATGCTGATAGTCAAGACTCCCCGAAATCAAATCAGTGAGTAACAAACTAAAAATTGGTAATTCAGGCATGGAGCGTTGACAAGGACTCCGAGCGGGGCAAATATCAATGCTTCTATTTACATACCTTTCTTCATGTGTGCGACATTTTTGATTACCCACGGAATACCTGCATTTTAAAAAAGAACTGCTTAATTCATTGTGTGTGTGTGTGTGTGTGTGTGTGTGTGTGTGTGTGTGTGCGCGCGTGTGTGTTGGCCCAAGAGCAGAGGTGAGAAGTTAACTTACGGTGTCTATTTTCTTACCTATCATGACGAGACCTGGAAATCACACTCAGGTCGTCAGATTTGACCACAAGCTCTTTTTACCAGCTGAGAGTCCTCCAGTTCACATGTGAGTGGTTTCAATGGGCAGTGAGAGGCAGGGAATGTTTATCTCTTTTACAATGAACTTGATTTTTAAGCACAAGATCAGCAAATGTAGGCGCCGGCACCTCGGCTAAGTCATGTTCTGGATCAGGGATCGCGGTGATGAGTTATTATCGGGACAATTCAAAAACAGAGCGTGGACACGAAAAGCCAAATGCAGCCAAAGCCGACCCCTGAAGAGGAAGCCTAGCCTCGGTGCCCTCAAGCCCCCACCCCTCACCCTAGCAAATCCTTTCCCCCTCTCCTTGCCCCCCCAAGAGGGACAGCGTCCTGCTTCACCGGTGACGGTGTGAGTATCCAGGTCCTCTGCAAAGTTGATCAGTACTTCGGCCCCAGCGAAGGAGCAGCCTGCTCGCCTGCTCCTGGCAACAGTCTGAGATGCTGCAGGTTGATCAGTGTTTACTATGTGAGATTAAGATTCCTGAAATCACAGCGCTGATTGCACTAACTTTACGTGTGCGTCTTTAACAAGCAGGGCAAAACAAAAAATTAATGTTCTTAAAAGTGAAGTAAGATGTTTTTCCCCCCAGCCTGAAGAGAAGACCAATTAAAATCACTTCAAATTTTTTTAAATGAGTTTTAATTTGAAAGAGTGGAATTCTTTTAAGAATGCGAGTTCTGCTAAATATTTGGAATCACCGTAATATCATGCTTATCAGAAGCCCACATTGCTTGTAAATTAAATAAGGAATTTAAAACGGAACCTCAAATTGACTTTTAAATGATCTTTTAGGTGACTTCCCTAGGGCAAGGTCTAAGTTTTGAAGATCACTGTGGGCAAGCAGGAGGGTAAACCATGTATGATGGCCGTTCTTGCGCGTCAACCTGACCAGAGCTGGAATTAACTGAAATCCTAAGTTTCTGGCACACCTGCGAGGGACCTTTAGTTAATTAGATCTTTTAAGGTGGGAAGGCTCACCCTAAATACAGATCACCTGAGGTGGGAAGACCCACCCTAAGTCTGGCCCACACCTCCTCGCAGCAGCCTATATAAAGGCTGAGGAAGCTCTTTGCTTGGTTGCCCTTGCTCTTGCAAATCCACTCCATCACTGGCCTTAGAGCCTATACCCTTTGGGATTCCAGCACATACTGGAGACCAGCAGGGACATCCAGTCTCCTGGACTCTTGAACTTCCTGTTGGGAGAGAGCCGTTGTTGGGCTAACTGGATCACAGCCTGTAACCCCATGTTTGTTGTCCACATTCGTCCTATAGTTCTGTTCCTCTAGAGGACCCTGGAGAACACATTTCTCACATTCCCAGGGGTCCTCAGGTTCCGACACTGCCCTGGACTAAAGCGAACTTGTGATTTTTGAATCACCGAGGATTTCAGAACCCCAACTCTTTAACCTTTTGGAAATGACAAAGCGTGTGACACAGTTTTAACACTTCTGCTTGTTCCACACTAGGCTGGCCCATAAAGCTCATCTTTTCCAAATTTAAGCACTTTGAGAAAAAAAAAAAAGCGAAGTGCTTCAATAAATTTAAATTGGCATACGCTACGCATATCAATGGGGAATAATTCTAGCATTAGTGGCGAGCTGGGGTGAGCGAATGGGAACCTTCATTGCCATAGGATTGATTTTGAATGACTTTCTATTGATTGGTCGCCCATTAAACCTGGTGGCCTCACGGTGGTCTTGCATATCTATCACATGGGATCTTTGACCCACTTGCTCTTCCATGGCACGTGGGAGGCTGTTTTCTCTGTCTTTCTAAGGCGGCCGCCTCAGAGGATGCTGGTTGGGATAGGAGAGGAGCAGGTGGGAGCACCAAATGGACCGTGCTCCAGAACAGCAGCATGATTCCAGCCGGTGTGTATTCCAGTATCCAGGTGGGACAGGAGAGGGATTTACTGGGTACAAGGACTGGCAGCAAGTCCTTGAGTCAGTCAGGGGAGGCTGAGCTCAGAGACTGCTCTTTTCTTCATCCCTCTTTCCACGTCTCTCCCCTATTCGCTTTTCAGTGGAGACACTTTTAGGTGATGCTTGAACACTCAGGAGCTCCAGCCAATCCACATTCGGGTTCTTACAGTTCCAAGACCACCCGAGAGGGACTGCAAAGGAGGCTCAGGTGTGTGAATCTCACTCAACACCTTTGGTTGCAAGATCCTCTGAGCAAGCCCCCAGGGTCACGGGGACTTGGTATTCTGATTGGACACAACTCCACTTCCAGAGTCAAGACTAGAATGCAAGCCCAAGTGTTTGAATCAGAAGCGGGCGAGAGGAGAGTAGGGAAGGGCTCGTATGATCTGGCTCGTATGATCTGGGGCACGAAGGTACAAAGGTCTGCCGTGCCTTTGGTTCTGCCTGTTGGATGAAATGATTGGTCCAAATCACTTGAAATTAGGAGCGCAATATAAGGGAAGCTTGGGGATATCACACAGAAAGAAGAAACCTGCAAAGCGCTAGGAGAAGAAGCCAGAGCAAGCCATCAACCAGCTATCTATGAAGGACGTGAGGAAATTACACCACACATCCTCCTTGACTGATGGAGAAGTCTGTACCAGAAAAAAAATCCAAGCCGAAAATACACAGAGCATTGGCCACAATGGGGTAGAACATTAGTTGGCTTTTTGACACTGTGACAAAATGCCAGAGACTCTCAACTCCTAGGAAGGAAGGAAGGAAGGAAGGAAGGAAGGAAGGAAGGAAGGAAGGAAGGAAGTTGTATTTTTTCTCTAATGGCTCCAGAAAGTTCATCTTCTAGTCACCCAGCACAGTCGACGGTGGCCTCTGGTGACATTATGAGGGAGGTATAGTGAAGGGTGCCCGTGCACCTCAGAACAGCAGGGTAGAAACAGCAGGCAGGCGTAAGAGGGGACCAGAGTCCCAGTTGTCCCCTCCCAGGACATGCCTCTGTGCTCGTTAGTTTGAGCTTCTCACCCCTGAGCAGGTGGTCCTGGGTAGTATAAGAACGCAGGCTGAACAAGCCATGAGGAACAAGCCAGTAATCAACATGCCTCTATGGCGTCTGCTTCAGCAGTTCCTGCCTCCAGGTCCCTGCTCTACCTGAGTTCCTGCTTATGAGTCCCTAAATATGACCAGGGAAACAAAAATAAACAACCTCCTCTTTCTGAAGTTGCTATTGATCACTATCACAGAAATAGAAAGTAGACTAGAACACCCCCAACGATCTAACTTCCTCCCACTGGGCTTCACCTACTAAAGGACCCATCGCCTCCCCATAGTGCTATTGGCTGGGGAACAAATCTTTTGCATGTAGTTTTAGGGGGATGTTTCAGATCCAAACTCCAGCAGGCACTGAGTGAGCTGCAAAGCCAGAAATAAAGAACAGAGTGTTAGACCATGGCAAAGCATTTGGCAAAGCTGTCACCAGCAATGGTTTTGGAAATGGCACAGAAGCGCACAGCTCCCGGGGTTAGTGTCCAGGAGGAGATGCTTGTGGTGCTTGCTGGCTGCTGCTGGCTGCTGCTGGCTGCATTTGACAAGGTACTAAAGAAAAAGATGAGCTTAACAATAGTTATTTGGTTTACAAGCAGGAAGGAAAATAGTGATACTTCCGCAGGCTCTAAGGTTCTAAGAAACAATAGTAAAGACAAATTATGAGGAAATACTTTTGGTGACAAAGGAAACAGAGGGAGGTGAGAACCCAGCTGATAGTTTTTCAAAACCTTGGGTAGATTGAAAGTTTCCAGAGTGGAGGCTAAGGGAGGGTGTGGGGTTCTTTGAATGCTTTCAACTGACCAAAACCCGTAAAGATTTATTTAGTTATGCAAATGTGTGGGTGCCTGCCTATCATATGAGTGCAGTACCTGTGGAGGCCACAAGAGGGTGTCAGATCACCTAGAAGAGCAGCTACAGATGGTTGTGAGCTGTCATGGAGGTGCTGGGAACTGAACATGGATTCTTTGCAAGAGCAGCCAATGCTCTTGACCAAAGAGTTGTCATTTCTGCAGCCTCAAAACTTAATACTCAATAATCAATTGATCAAAAACTTAAATTTAAATGGAAGCGAAATGTAGCATGAGATTCTTTACCCCAAACAATACAGGTTGTGCTGGTTAGGTTTTTTTTTTGTTGTTGTTGTTGTTGTTAACTTGACACACTAGGGTTATAGAGGTAGAGGAACCCTCTTTTGAAGAATTGCCTTAATCAGATTGATCCCTTGGATATGTTGGTGGTGCTTTCTATTGATTAATGATTGATGTGGGAGGACCCAGACCACTGGGCACAGTGCTGCCCACAGTCATTTCGACCTGAGTTGTATAAGAAAGCAGGCATGGGGAGCAAGTCACAGGGAACAAGCCAGAAAGCACCATTCCCCCATGGTTTCCTGCTTCCTGCCTTCGGATTCCTGCCTTGAGTTCCTGTCCCTAATTTCCCTCAATGATGAACAGTGACATGGAAATGTGAACTGAATAAACCCTTTCCTCCCCAAGTTGCTCTGCATTATGGTGTTTATCACAGCAATGGAGAACAAACTAAAACAAAGTTCAAGGTGCATAATGTGAACCAAGGATAGGTGTGCAGAACTAGGAAAAGCAACCCCACCCCAATCACGCATTAAAGAAGTAAGTAGACAAGTCAGAACTGGCTGCTACCCTGTCGGTTGCAGAGATGAAGTCTTGGGAGGCCCTGCTGGTTGGGGATTTGCAGTCTGCCGTGGCTTGGCAGCTCTCTCTCTGAGCTCAGCAACATGGATGACTGACTACCCCACTTGCGTGGAAGGTGCTTTGTTCTCTATCTGGCCTTGAGACCGTCTCTAGGATTGGATGCCTGACTTATCTCTAGTGTGACCCTGGACACAGTCCTCTGCAGAAGCTTCCCCCTGCTGCCCATAGGGTAGACATTGTCTAGGAGCTTTATGATAGACCGTGTTTCCATGGATGATGAGAAAGACTTGTGCTGAGAACTTTATGACAGGAATGTGCTGATTAACACAAATTAGGTGATTTCCCAGCTACTGGTCCCAATCCTATATATTCCCTGTACCCTGGAATCAAGTTGAGCAGATTCACTGGTGGTGTCTCCCAGAAGGCTATCTCTGTCATGCTCACAGGCCATACAAACCTCTCTGCCATTGATTCTGCAGCTTGCCCTCCTGAGCTGGTGGCCAACAAGGCCATGCGGAAACAGGGAACCTCCACAACAAACATGCAGGATGATTGCCTAGCACAGATCTGGAGAGAAAAGGCAACATGTAAGGATATGAGGGGCATAGAACCTGCCTGGCTGTAGGGAAAGGCTCCAGGCATTGGTGGCAAGAGCAAGATGGAGTAACAGACAAATTGACAAAGGCTGCATGAGGGTGGAGGGGAAAAGATGAAGCCCAGAGTGCCTCACAGGAGCCCAAATATCTCAGTGCAAGCTTTTGCTCCACAAACCATACCAGACACTGACTGGGAAGACAGGGGAGACTCTAGAGAGTTTCCTTGCATTTCCCATAGGCAGGGAGCAACCATGTGAAAAGGCTACGAGGCTATACCTAGGCATCTTTCCTTTGGAATAAAAGTCTCATTTTCCAGAGAAACAGGCATGAAAAACTGCTGTAGTTAAGGAAAGAGGAAAATCTATTGCAACTGGGATGAACAGGCAGGAAAAAGTCCTCTAGCTCAGGGGAAAGAGTTGGAAAGGTACTGATATCAGAACGTGTAAACAGGGCCTTTAGAGCGGTGTCTGCTCTAGTTACAAGGAGAATCTGAAGCTCTTAGTACCCTGGAGAAGCCATTACAACAAAGAGCTTCAAAGTTAGCCTAACTCCTAACAAGAAATAATAATAGTTCAGCAAAAAAGTAAGGCGTGCCCATGTCTGCCCCAGACTGTATATCGGTGTCCAGTCTTCCACCAGAATGGCATACAGACAGGAAGAGAGACCACAACACTTCTCAGAGATGGTGTCGGGGACCAGCCTCAACAAAAGTGCCACTTGCCAGGGTAGAGGTGTGGGGATCAGAAATGTAAGGAAAGAGTAGGAAGATATCAAAATAATAAAACAGAAACCATAGAATAGTACCAGGAGGGAGTTCCAATGAATACTGAAATCGCCTGCATTTAATTTCCCGTACACTTTTATACCCCAACACAAAAGGGGGAAGAAGGCAACAAAAGACTTCTTTAACATGATACAAAGGGCAGCTAGAACAGTTAATGCTTCAACACTTTGAGAAATCAAGTCAATAGCATTCTGTTGTTTAGGCAGTGAAGCCACCCTAACCAAGTATCCTGAAGGCAGCCATTTCCCAGGTAACCTCCTATTGCAAAATAAGGAGCAAAGTATGCTTGCATATCCTGACCACCTGTCAGGGTGGAGTGGATCCACCTGTAGGGGTCATCTTAATAGCGAAAGAACCAAGTGACTACATCCTGATTCAGGACTGTAACTCTGACTGTTGTTAGCAAAATTGAACATCCTCTACCTCTTTGACCTTCAGACAAGGTGGAAAGAGGCTCACATTGGGCCTCCACAAGATGGATGTTGCAACTACCAGAGAGGAGATTTTTAAGTTACAAATGGGTAGATATTTAAAATATGTAACGGAAAAGGTACACAGCATGTAAGATCAAAGGGACCACTTCAGGGAAAGAGTGGGAAAGCAGGAAAGGGGTGGCAGCTATGAGAAACAAGAAAATGCCCCCCAAAGGGAGTCTCACAATGATGATAATGGACTGAACCCTTGTGACTGGAAGCCACCCCAATTAAATGATTTTCCTTTATAAGAGTTGCCAGGGTCGTGGTGTCTCCTCACAGCATTAGGAACCCTAACTAGACAGTGGCCTTCTCAGAGGTATCTACTTTAGTCTAATTTACCCAATTTGCTGACATACAGTTTTTCATGGTGGCTCTTTATAATCCTATTTTCACATCTGTAAGCTCAGTAGTAATGTCTCATTTTTCAGGCTTGATTCTGATCATTGTAGATCTCTTCTGTAATCTGTCAGTGTAAGTTGAAAGTCACTAAAAGTATCCATCATTCAGAAAACTGAGTTTTGGCGTTATAGTTTCCCCCCCGCCCCCCCACTTTCTGATTTATTGATTTCTTCAATCTTTATTGTTTACCTTTTACCTTAGTTTGCTCTTACTTTTATTATCTTTGTGTTTTAAGATGAACAATTAAACTGGTTTTAAGCATTTGCATGCCTCATCCCACATGTCTGGGCCCTGGAAACCTGACACCACACGTACAGAAAAGATGGGATCAGATGGGCCATGTACACACTGATCGAACAGCACCACTAAAAAAATCACCCTGGACCTTCTGCACAGCTGGAGGAGTTAGCCAGTCTTGCTAGGAAACAGTCTCAAGTTGCAGTCATCCCAGAAGAGGAAGGCACACTGGATAGTTTTTGCACACACTGCCAATACAGACCAGAGAAGGACTTTGCCACTCCTCTGCATCTCAGGCATTGGGTGTTGGTGGGGGTTTCTGTCCAGCCCAGTCCCACAGCCATTCAGTCCCAAAGAAACACACAGAGGTCTACATTAATTATAAACTGGTTGGCCTATTAGCTCAGGCTTCTTATTAACTCTTATATCTAACATCTTAACTCATAATTCTTGTCTGTGTTAGCCACATGGCTTGGTATCTTTTATCAGAGAGCCATTCTCATCTTCCTTCCTCTTGGTCTGGGTGATGCCTGCAAACTGAATCTTTTCTCTTCCCAGAATTCTCCTGTTTTCATCACCCCGCCTCTACTTCCTGCCTGGTTGTCCTGCCTATGCTTCCTGCCTGGCTACTGGTCAATCAGCATCTTATTAAAACAATACAAGACCACTGTCCCACAGTAATTCCTCTCCCCTTTTTTTCAAAACAAGAACTCTGAATCCAATTTCCTTTGTTTAGCTTTTTCCTGACCATTATCCATAACAACTTGTAATCAAAATTCTAAACAAAGAAAAACCTCCATAATCCGGTTTTTTTGGGGAATGCAGGCATAGTTTTCCAGTCTACTTCCTGCTGATTGGTGTCACTGATAATCTTATGGGGAACTAAACAAAAATTTGAATTATGGTCAAGTTTTGACCGAAATATTCTGTGAGGCTTGATCATCTCAGCCATCAGTCTTAGACTGTTCTGGATGTGTCAGAGAAAACTCCAACAAAGGTCCTCTGAAATATTGGATCATCTGGGCCATCCACTCCTATCAGAGATCAAGGAAGAACTCTTCAGGGGTTCTTCCTTGATCAAACCTGATTTTTCTTAACCCAGAATGAATCCATAGCCTCTAATTTTCTCTGGAAACAAAAGCAAAACCTCTTCTCCAAAGTAACATAGCTTTTTACTTAAATTTTGAAGTCAAAACATTTTCAAAATATATATGTTAATACAGCAGAATTTATAACTAAATGTCTTTCAGCAGCTGTTGCTCCTTCCTCAGCATTCAAACAATTCAAAGACAGCACAATAACCTATAATACTCTCTGTGTATTTTCCATCTTTATGTGGCTTTATTTTAAACTCTATTTCTTTTCTTTTTCTTTTTAATTTTTGTTTTTTTTGAGACAGGGTTTCTCTGTGTATCTTTGGCTGTCCTGGAACTCACTCTGTAGACCAGGCTGTCCTTGAACTCACAGAGATCTGCCAGCCTCTGCCTCCCAAGTGCTGGAATTAAAGGTGTGTGCCACCACACCCAACTTAAAGACCAGGCTGTCCTTGAACTTGTGATCCTCCTGCCTCTGCCTCCTGCAGCAATCTTACCAGTAATCACAACCACAACTGGCATGCCCAAGCCCATGCCAAACCATACACACTCACTCAGGATTTCATCCACTCCTCACACATTCCCTCAAGGCTTCCTCCACTCCCCACACTTTCCCTCTTCCTCTCCCTTTCTCTTCTTCCTTCTCCCCTTCCTCTACTACTAACATGCTAGAAAAATGCTTTGCCACTAAGCATTACTTATATTACTATATCTCCAGTACTTTCTTACTTATTTTTAATTTTTTGTTTTATTTTATTTTTGTATGTATAGATATTTTGCCTGTATATGTGCTAGTATGTCTCATGTATTCCTGGTGCTGACAGAGGCCAGAGAAGAGCTTCAGATCTCTTGGGACTGAAATTACCAATTGTTGTTAGTTGTCATATGGGTGCTGTGAAATGAACCCAAATCTTCTGGAAGAGCAGTCAGTGCTCTTAAGCATCTCTTTAGCCCCTTTTCTTATTTTTTAGACAAGCATTTATATTTATAAACTTGCCTCTAAAAATTGCCTTATCTCTTTTGATTCTTGTCTTTTCTATTTCTGCTGTGGGATAATCCTTCTGTACATTGTGAATATGTATTGCTCTTGTTGATTATTAATAAAGATGATTTGGCCTATAGCAAAGCAGGACTAAAAATATGTAGAGAAAAAAGGATGGAGTCAGAGAGGGAGCTTCAAGCCAGCTGCCAGAGAAATAAGACATGCTACAATACAGGTAAAGCCATGAGCCATGTGACAAAATATAGATGAATAGAAATGGGTTGATTTAAGTAGTAAGAGTTAGTTAGTAATAAGCCTGAGCTATAGGCTGAGCATTCTGTAATTAATAAAAGTTTTTGTGTGTTTATTTGGGATTGGGTGATTAGGACAAAAGAAAAACTCCACCTCTGTTTACATATGACATTCCAATGTGGCACAGATACATCCACATAAAGAAAACTTTAAAAGGGGGGGGGGTTTCTAGACACACAAGAACAGAGCCAAGAAGAGCTTCATAATCCATATCTCATGTGGGCTGCAATACGGAGATGTTTCCCCTGGTCAGTACGTGCCGGCTTGAGCTGCGTCATGGTAGATTCCTGAAGTCTCGCTCGGGTTGTGGTACACAGAGGTTTATCTGTGTACTATGTGGAAGATTTAAGGTTTTTGCTCATATAAACATAAAGTGTTATACAGTAAAGACATAGTAATACACAGTAAATATGCAGTAAAGACAGATTCAGACAAAAAGACTTCTGAATGGATCACAGAAAAAGATGTGTAGACTTGGAAAAAAGAAGAGAAAGGGTAGAAACAGTCATAAATCTAAAAATAATTTAGAAGTAATAAGGCGAAGTCCTTATAAAGGGAAGAGAGCAATAAAAACAATAATATACTACATAAAGATGAAAATACACAGTATGAATTCTATATTTTATTGTACTTTTTTGAATTTTTTGATGTTAATGAGTGAATGATAACTATTGAGAGGTATTTGATTGTGAAAGCCACTAAATAAAACCAACCTATATATTTTTATTTTATTTTTTTATTTTTTATTTTTTTTGGTTTTTCGAGACAGGGTTTCTCTG
>NW_004949130.1:482353-500767 GCF_000317375.1 Microtus ochrogaster
ATGATATATATTTTACCTGCTCAAACATAAGACAAAATAGTATCATTGGCTGACTTGGGCACAGAGCACAGTTTATATTTACATTAATACAGATCCATATGTTACCTTTAAAAGTTTATGCATTTTCAGAAAAAGGGGGCTAGACACCAATTTAAAAAAAAAAGCAGGCCAGATGATCCAACATCCAAAACAGCTTCAAGACTGCTGACTGAAATGATCCAAACTCACAGAATACTCCAGCCAAGACTTAACAATTACCCTTATTTTCTCAGGGTCCCTCAAATATTATCAGCATCCACCAATCAGCAGGAAGGAGTCTAGAAAACTATGCCCACATTCCCAAACTATTGATTATAAATGTTTGTTTTAATTTAAGGGGGGGTTGGTTACAAATTGTTATTGGTCATAGTCAATCTCTTTCTAAAAGAAGAAAGGGGGAAAATGATATAGAAATTAAGGGTGAATTTACTTTAATCCAAAAAAAACAACTGTTAATCTCAAAATTTTTTATATCAGTATGAATTTTGGTTTATTATACACATTTAAAGTTAATTTTGTTATATGTTTATTTCTACTCTTGTATAATTAAGAAATACAGATTAATAGTCATCTATAGTAGCAAACTTATAGTCATATTAGGATGTTTTCAAGGTCATACAGAGATATAGTTCAGATAGATAGGCAGCCTTCAAACACTTCAAAAACCTACAGAATATGGCATTTAAAATGTTGCAATAGCCGGGCGATGGTGGCGCACGCCTTTAATCCCAGCACTCGGGAGGCAGAGACAGGCAGATCACTGTGAGTTCGAGACCAGCTTGGTCTACAGAGCTAGTTCCAGGACAGGCTCCAAAGCCACAGAGAAACCCTGTCTCGAAAAACCAAAAACAAAAAAAAATGTTGCAATAACTTAAACTTTTTGTGACAATGAGACACAGTTGCTCCTGGCAGTACCAATGTACTCCAGATAAGATGATGGGCATCAAAGAAACTCCATATGGACTTTGCATTCTTTGTGGCATAAGGTAGCCATTAGGGCAGGAAACTACCCTTTTCCTCTACTGTTGACAGTACACTGTCCAAACTGAACAAGCAGGGCACCAAAAAAAGGCAACTGCTGGACTTTGCCACTACAGGGTAGGACAGTCCTTCAAAATTTCCTGATTCTGAAAAAAGTCTGCCAGATATTCTAGGCCTGTAGGTCAAAGATGGATGCCCTAACATTGTGGAGGAACTGTGGGTGACTGTCCAGGAATCCAACTGTTTTTGCCATTTCTAACATTTTTTGGAAGTCACTTGCTTGAACTTTCTACTTACACAGGTAATATTATTTTCTTCTCAGGTCTTTGATGGAGGTGAAGACTAGATATAGTTTTTCTTAGGATAAAAAGGTAAAGTAGATATAAAACTTTAGACTCACCAAGATAAGATAGATAATAGAGTATTTTCTCTAATTTTGCCAAATACAAATAGATTGGATATTGTAACTGCAAATCTTGCTTGATAACTGTTTTTATATGTAATTTTACCATGTGAAAGTTGAAACTTTCTTTTTTGATTAGGCATAAAGGGGGAATGCTGTGGTATAATCTTTCTGTATATTGTGAATATGTATTGCTCTCGTTGATTAATAGTAAAGCTAATTTGGCTGATAGAAGGCAGAAAAAGGCTAGGCAGGAAAGTAAAATTGAAAATACAAGGAGAAAAAAATGGCAGAGTCAGAGAGGGAGCTGCAAGCCAACTGTCAGAGGAACAAGATGTGCGAGGGGACAGGTAAATCCATGAGCCATGTGACAAAATATAGATGAATAGAATGGGATGATTTAAGTAGTCAGAGCTAGTTAGTAATAAGCCTGAGCTATAGGCTGAACATTTTGTAATTAATATAAGCTTTTGTGTGTTTATTTGGGACTAGGTGGTCAAGACAAAAGAAAAGCTTCACCTCTGTTTACATATTTCCTTCATGTTACTTTCTAATTTTTTTTGGTGTCTTCTTTTTTAAACAGAGGTATAATATTTGATTTTTCATACTTTTTTGGATTTCCTAAATTGATTTTGGTCATTTTTTTCCTTCCTTCCTTCTTCACTCTTCCTTCCTTCCTTCCTTCCTTCCTTCCTTCCTTCCTTCCTTCCTTCCTTCCTTCCTTCTTTGCTTTCTTTCTGTTCTTTGAAACAGGGCTTCTCTATGTAGCCCTGGCTGTCCTGGAACTCACTCTGTAGACCTGGCTGGCCTTGAACTCACAGAGATCCCTCTGTCAATGCCTCCCAGGTGCTGGAATTAAGACATGTGCCATCACCTCCTATACTTAAATTCTAATTTTTATTACTATATATTAATTGTACAAAATAGAGCTTCATCAAGACATTTTAAAACATGTGTAAAGTACATGAATTTTATTTACTTCATCTCTCCATTAGCCTCACTTACTGTCTGCTCCTTTGGATCCCATACCTAGTCCCTAATAGTCTCCCTTTTACTTTGATGTACTTATTTAAAAGTGATTTCTAACTTTTATATTATGTGGTTAGAGAATGCATTCCACCTGACCCAGTCTTTTAAAGTTTGTTGAGGTTGTCTAATATATGTCTGGATAATTTCCATGTATACATTTTTCTTTCTTTCTTTCTTTGTTTTATTTTAATTTTTTTTGTTTGATTTTTGAGACAGGGTTCCTCTGTAGCTTTGGAGCCTGTCCTGGAACTAGCTCTTGTAGACTAGGCTGGTCTCTAATCACAGAGATCCACCTGCCTCTGCCTTCCAGGTGCTGGGATTAAAGGCATGTGCCTCTACCGCCTGGCAAAGACCATACATTTTCTGAGGAGCAGTATTTTCTACAGGTGCCTACTATATCTAGTTAAAAAACAAAGTTTAAGTCTTTTATAGCTAACTTGTTTTTATATTTGTGGTTAAAAGTAGATCCTGAAGTTGTCTACTATGATGGTCCAGCTATGGTTCTTCATTGACAATGGCTTTTACTTTATGTGTTTTGTTATCCTGTTATTAGGTGTCTATATATTTACTATGATTACAGCCTTCAAATGGACTGTTACTGTAATTAAACATCTTTTACTTATAGCAATAGTTTTTGTGTTATAGTCTGTTTTACCTGATGTTGATATAGTTCTATGTCCTATTTTCTACAGTTGTTACAAGTATATCTTAACATTTAATCCATTTCAATCGACTATATCTCTGAATGTAAGTGTGCTTTCAGATAGCGTATAGTTAGATCATATAGTACATTCTTTCCCTAGAGTGAATATGCCTCCCCTTGTTTGATTGTTTAATCCATACACATTTAGTATTATAGTCTACATTAGCTAGAGTTCTCCAAAGGAATGTAATTGATAGTGTGTCCTCTTTACATCTATATTTATATATACATATATATGTATGTATGTATGTATGTATGTATGTATGTATGTATGTATGTATGTATTCCTTAGATTGATTGGCTTACACGAACTGGTTTGGGTAGTCCAACAATGGCTGTCTCACACAGAAGAAGCCAAGAATTGTGTAGCTGCTCAGTCCATGGGGCTGGATGTCTTCGGAGAGCTGCTGGTCATCAGTCTATGCTGACATCCTGAAGAAGCTGATTTTAATACCAGTGAAGGAATGCTCCTGTAGCAAGAATGAAGGCAGGCACACCAAAGCAAAGGCACCTTCTCTCACCCAAGTTTCAGATGTGGTTGATCCCTTCAAATGATTCAATTGAGAAAGTCCCTTACAGGAGTATCCAACAGCTTGTTTTAGTTGATTTTAGATTCAGTCAAGCTGGGAACAAAGATTAGCCATCACATTATTGATGTAGTTAGGTGTACAATTGCCACCTGGTTTCTTTAACCCTCCCACCCTGTCGTTTGTCCATTGCTCTTTCTTGCTGTTTTATTTTGTGTCTCAATAGCTTTAAATTAGAAATTCTAATTTCTTTAACTATATTTTAGTATGTCTTCCTTGGTGTTTATTCTTGGGCAGGCCTTCTAGCTCTCCATTTATCAAATGTTCTTCATACTTGTTGCTCATTCCAGTGAAGTGTAGAGACATTTCTGCTATAATGTTATAATGTTTCTACACACTTACACTCTCTTGGTGCTGTTATTTTTTTGTCTGTGTTCTATCTGTAAATGTAACAAACCCAATGAATGCATTGTGGGGTGTGTGTGTGCATGTGTTTGTGTATCTGTGTCTGTCTGTGTGTGTGTGTTTAAATGAATCTCACGTCTCTAAGAGCCTGTGGCAGGTCACCTATGGCAGAGCTTCTATCCCATGAGTAGGGCGTGGGAACCAGAGATCCTCCCCCGGCTGCCCAGCTTTTCTCATTTGGAAATCACCTTCAGAACTGGCCGTTGAGGCAGAGTCAGAGATACCCATGCCCTGTCCCACAAAGAGAGCCTTCTGTCTTGGGAGGTGTGGTGGGAGGACGAGGAACATCGTGTTCTTGGCTCTACTCATCTGGAGTACAAGTTTCCATCTTTCTCAGCGGGGAGAAAGAGAGGGAAGAAACAGACTTGGTGTAAACACAGCAGACCCTTCCTGGTCCCGCTGCACTTAGTAAACTCTTCATTTGCTATCTGCTTTGGAGCTTCTAACACTTCGGCTAGTCTTTAAAACAATTATCTCTGGAGGTTAGCCTTTCTCTCCTCATGAGGTAAGTCTCCTTGTGAATTCTAGCTCCATCATGTCATACATGAGCTCAATGGGAAGAATTTTCTCGGCTGAAGAGCATCCACTGAGTTCCCAAGGTTACCATCATCACAGTGGTGAGTGAGCGGATGTTCTCTTCCTAAGACTGGGATTGGGGCAAGAATGTTTCTCCCATTTGTTCAACATCATAACTGTGGAAGCCAGAGCAATACAGCAAGAAAATAAAATAAAAGGGAAATGCATTCATTGAAAAAGATGGGGAATTTTTTTTATCGGCTATCAAGGTGGAAAATGAAAGAAAATTTACAAAATAATTTCTGACACAAATAAATGAATTTAGCAAGATTTGGGGATACAAGATACAAAATCAAATCACATTTCTAAATACTAGATCTGTAGAATTGTAATCCAAAATTTATAAAATAGCAGACTCACCATAGTCTGAAAATGAAATATTTTTATGTAAACCTGGTAAAAATTCATGTAAAACCTATAAGTTGAAAACTATGAAACATTGAGGAAGGAAATCAAAGACTCAAATAGCTGGAGAAAAATCCATGATTGCATATTGGAAGATTCATATTGCTAAGATGTCAGGTCTTTCCAAATTGATCTAGTAATCAGTCAACCACCCTATCCAAAAGCCTGTCTTTTAAAACAGTGCTGATTAATCCTGATATTCCTCTGGAAAGGTATAACAAAGACGCTAGAAGAACTAAATAATTCTGAAAAGAGAACACAAACAAAGGACTCAAACTACCTGATTGCAAGGTCTTTTGAAAAGCATGTGAAATCCTGACATGATATTTATCTTATTTTTTTTTTTAAAGTTACAGGAGTCAATAGAATAGAATACAGCCTGGAAGAACTCTCTCAAAAGACTTATACAACGGTAAAAAGGAAATTCAAGGGAGAAAAGATAAAGGACAAATTTTAAAAGAAATTGTGCTTAGACAATGGAAAATTCCTATGTAAAGAAATGACCCTTGACCCAGATTTCATATCCCACCCTCTCCAAACAGTTCACATGGAAGGCTTGAGAGATGGCTCAGGGGTTAAGAGCACTGCCTGCTCTTACAGAAGACCTGAATTTGATTCCCAGCACCCACACGGCAGCTCACGGCCATTTCTAACTCCACTCTCAGAGGACTCAGTGCCTTCTTCTGGCCTCTTTGGGCACCAGGCATGCATGTGGTGCACAGACACACATTCATGCAGAAACACCTATACACATAATCACTAAATTAAAAAAATACAACCCCCACAGAACAGGCTCACAGTGATTCAGAGCATGTGAGAGGCACAGCAACCAACTTCTAGAAGAGAATACAGGAGAATGCTCTGTGTCTGAATTAGGTGCGTGTTCACACATGATATTAAAGTGTGACTCATAAGTGGAAAAGAGAAGTTAAACTTCATTTAAAGATTTAAAAATTACTATTTTGGAAAAATACACTATTAGTATAATAAACAAAACACACGCTGGGGGGAATATCCACAATTTTTTCTTCTAGCAAAGACTCGTGGGCAGGTGTGGTGGCTCAGGCCTATAATCCAAGCCCTTAGGTTGGTGCAGGAAGGTTGGTATGAGTGTGAGGTCACCCTGGGCTAGTAGCGAGCTCCAGCATAACCTGTGTTACGGAGTGATATCCTGACAATGGCAGTAGCAACAGCAGCAGCAACAACAAAACACACACACAGTGGGGAGAGAGAGACAGAGGTGGAGACGGTGGCAGAAACACAAAGATACAGAAACACATACGTGTTTGTACAGGGAAAGCACTCATCAGATTCTTGGGGCTTTGCTTTCCAGATGGCCTGGGACCGATGGTATGGTGCCTCCAGTTGGCACTCTGAAAGTTCTAAGCTTTCTTGCCAGGTACCATTCTTCAGTATAGGGACCCCAATGTACTATTTTAGAAGTAATGGAGTCTAGAACAGGGGCGGGAAGAATCCAAGATGGATCTGGAACAACTGGTCACCTAGTCTTGCAAGACAGAAGTCGCTTAGAGTCCAGTGGGGCACTGTGCTCCTGCCTGGGTGCCCAGGAGGACGAGGCAGGAGGTTCTGCAGTTGGAAGCCTTCCTACAAGTGTATCGTGATATCTAGGTCAGCAGGGCTATGTAGTGGAATTCTATTTCAAAGAGAGAAGAGGAAGAAGAGAAGGAACAGGAGGAAGAAGAGGAGGAATGAGCAGCTTGGTGAGAGAACACCTGCCTAGGATCCAGTGGATTGTGTGTGTGTGTGTGTGTGTGTGTGTGTGTGACAGGTTCCAAGCAGATGGTCTGTTGATAGCCTGTCACCTTGTCAGCCGGGCCCAACATTCTACCATCACAAGGATTTAGCTTTTGCTTTTCACAATTTACTGTGGTGTCATGGCCCCTGTGCTGTCCACCCGACCTCAGTCTCCCTATATGCCTTGAGATGCTGGGGCTGATGGGGAGGAGTTTTCAAACAGCTTCATTGGTTTGTATCCTTTCCCCAAAATGAAAACATAGGATTTGAACCTTTGCAACCCAGATACACAATCCTAATGCTGTCAGGAATAGTGTCAAAAACAAAACGAAACAAAACAAAACAAACAAACAAAAAAAACAGAACAAAACAAACCCAAAATACAAACAGAACCAGCCAAACAAACAAACAAACAAACAAACAAACAAAAAACCAGGGTGAGGAAGACCCAAAATACAAGTGACCAGTTCTCAGAGTCAAGGTCACAAATGATAAAGATAGACTGAGGAGCAGTTACTGAAGGAGGGAGGAAGCAACCTCGCTGCTCCGGTTGACAATCCCTCTTTGGTTTTATGCAAGATATAAACACCAAGGAACTGGGTGAGGAGTACAGGGGAATCCTCTGTACTACTTTTGTAACTCTTCCGTAAAATTATTTCAAAATAAAAACTTTAAAAAAAATCAGGAGAGAGGGAGCTTAGAGAACATAGAGAACAAAGGAAGGGGTTTGGTAGACTTAACTGCGGAGAACTGTGGGCGGGCACACGGAGTTTACTAGCCGCAAGGAGATAAGAAGCAGATCGCCTGAGTGAACGCTCTGCCAAAGCCTTTCCAAACAGACGGGCTATTAGCGACATATAGCCGTCTTTGGGCTCCCACTACTTTATGAGTAGGAAATCATCAGAGAGCAAGAGGGGCCTTTCTAGGCGAGGATGGAGAGCCAGGACCAAGGGCGCAGAACCAGAGACTGACCTGAAGGTTCCTGGGGGAAGCGCTTGAAAATGCTCGTCTGGTAGGATTCTTGTATAGCATTGCCCAGCGTCTGCTGGGGTGTGTCGTGCCCACAGTGGGTGCCAGCCTCTGTTCTGACTGTACTGCCCCAAGTCCTGGCTTACAGCGGGCTGTGCTTTTGGACCAGACGGCTTCCACGCAGCTGGGTCTGAGTCACAGTGTGAGAGGGAGAGAGGAGGCATTGTAACTTACTGTGCTTGAAGGAAGTCTGCAGAAGTACCGTGAAGACTTTGAGAAGCATGGCTGTCTCTGATTCTCCTCCACTGCCACAGCTGCCATGACTGGGAAGGTGGCAGCTCCTCTCCTGGACCCAGGATGAGGATGACAAGATTGGGGTGTTGATGGAGTTTTCTGTCCTGCAGTCGTTCAGTCCCAAAGAAAACACATAGAAGTCTACATTAATTATAAACTGATTGGCCTATTAGCTCAGGCTTATTAACTCTTATAACTTATATTAGCTCATAATTCTTGTCTGTGTTAGCCACATGGCTGGGTATCTTTTTCAGCGAGGCAGTCATATCTTGTATCCTATGCATCTGGGTGATGACTGCAGACTGAAACTTCCCTCTTCCCAGAATTCTCATCGCCTCGCCTCTTCTTCCTGCCTGGTTACTGGCCAATCAGCGTTTTATTTAAAACACAAGTGACAGGGTACAGACCATTGTCCCACAGCATTGGGGTGCAGATATTTGCTTTTAGCCACTGAGACTAGGGGCTGTGTGTGAAGACTAGAGATGAGTGTGGATCCCAGGCAAGGAACCCCAAACTAATCAGAAAGTCACATTCCCTTAAGACCAAACTGGGATGTATCAACTGGCTACAGCAATCCTTCACCAACAGCTCAAGTGCTTCCGTCATTGTTTCCCCTCTGCTGGGTGGGAGGGAATTTGTAAGGCCTGGGAGAAGAAGGTTCAGAGAGGAAGGTTCCAGGATGTTTGGAATTTCCACAACTATTTCCCAGCCTGTCCGAATAAAGAAGGGGCCGTGAGAAGTCCCCGGTTCAGACCGTGAGTACACACGGAGCTGGTGCAATGACAAAGTGACCTGCGTAGCTTTGGGACTCACCAAGCCTTATCTACTGTCTGCTGGGGAGTCACTACATTGAGGGCCAGAGACCTGGTCTGTCCCTGCTCTACACAGGCTCACTTAGGGTGTGGTTAGAGGTTGACCCTCTGGGTCCCAGACCCTCAGTGCACACTGAGGAATTGGAGGGCAGATGAAAGACACGCTTGTCATGAAAGTTTAATTTTGTCAATGAGTCTGGAACGATTAAAATCTTCACTATCAATTTCATTGGATGGAAAAAGGCCAGAAGAACACCATGGCAAGATTTGGGTTGTCTGTGAGGGCATTTCAGAGCCTATTGGATCCTAGGGGCTCTATCCAGTGAGTGGGGTAACCTCTTGATGAATTACTTTTATAATGGCTTTATTGGGAGGTGGTGACAGTTAGGGATGGGGGCCTCCTTGGAGGAAGTAGATCACTGGGGGAGTGTTCATAGGGCTTTATCTTGCCATGTCTCCCTGTACCCCTTTCTCTGCCTCCTTGTCACTGTAGTGGGAGTGACTTTGCCCCACACAGTCTCTAAGACTAAAACCATGAGCAAAATGAACCTTTCCTCACTTACAGGTGGCTGTCACCGAGTCATTTCTCTACAATGAAAAAGCAAAAGGCAGTCTGGCTCAAACATGTTTTCAACTCCCTTACCCTTACAAGGGCAATATCCCTGTCTTTTTGCTCAGACAAGCACAGGAGACCAGTTACAGGAACCTCGTTTGGCTTGAGTTAGTCACACTCCCCCCTTCTTTACAGCAAGGCACTCAGGAAGCCTAATTCCTTCACCTGTGTGTATTATGCACACCCACCCCACTCCAAACAATGCACCCTGTCACCTCAGAATCCCAGACCCAAGACCCCACCTGTGTTTCCTCCTCCTATTTCTGAACAGCAGTATAGATTTATCAGCCCCTAGTAACAGCCAAATTTAAATAGCTTCTATTCAAGTGTATTCCTAAGTTATAAAGTTATAAAGAATTTGGAGGTCAATCTAACCTGAGCTGGTTTGGGAGACAGGCAACAGCACAGCAAAACCATGCCTTCAATTAAACTTTTAGGGAGAATCCCCTCTTTATAATCTTATATATGTCTATATAGAATTGGACGCACATATGAATGGGAGTGGGGAAACATGTGTAGCTCAATTAAAAACAATAAAGTATTTTTAAAAAAGAAGTGAAAAAAAAGATGATGGGAAGGGACATGCAATAGGAAAATGAATATATGACATAATCTATTGGTCAAAACAGACAACCGCTTTCATTGCCATCCCTTAGGTGCTAGCCTCTCCTTTTCTTGAACCCTATAGAAGGAAACCCCAAACAATCACCAGGGCCCTGAGTACTCTCCCTCTTAGGGCCCATTGTTAGTCTCGACAGCATCTCCTATATAACCTGCACTATTTCCTCTTTCTTTAGTAATTTTTGCAAATCTATGTGATATATTATTTTTAGTCCTTGAAGCTTAATTTTTAATTTCAATTCAAAAATGCAGAAGCAGCACCCTTCCAGACCCAGACTCATCTCCAAGGAACCCCTCAGGCTTCTTAGAACATACTTTGGAAACTCCCAAGGGTTTGTCAACTTCAGACAGGGTGTTGCTTTTTAATACAGCAGGCAAAGATTGTGCTGTTATAGCTCAGCTTCCTGAAGTGGCCAGGTACTTTAGGACTGGGGGCTCTGTTAGTCTCAGCTGGTAACCTTAACATCCTAAGTTAGAAGCCACTAAACATCCACAGGTGTCTCCTTCACAGGGCCAGAAGATCAAAAGAGAATAAAAAATCTGGGGTTCAGTAACTTGAGCCTTATAATCCTAGCACTACCAAGATGGGGTAAGTGAATCAAGGAGGGGATAAAGGCCAGCCTGAGCTATCTAGTGAGATACACACACACAAATAGAAAGAGATCATAAAGAGAGACAAAGAGACAGACACTCAGAGGGATTAAATATAAAATGTAAACATCCATTTTTATTTTATTTTTTGCTACCAACTAGATTGGCAGGGTGGCCCTGTGTACCTCTTGTCTTGGGGAAACCAATCAAAGGTTTTGAACCTCAGTGTTCTGGCTTCCAACTGCTTGACCATTGTGACCTCAAGTAGAAGTGACCATATTCCAGTTTTTTTTTTTCATCTATAGAGAAGAGTTCCTGGATAACAGGAAACAAACAAGAAGAGAAGGGGTTAATGTGCATGAAGCCCCAAGCCCAACACCTGGCAGGAACATGTCTATGATCAGCATTATCTTCGCTGTCATCATATCTCTCCGACCACATGGGACAAGGTCCCTGTCTTGTGTGTACTATGTTTCTGGATAGGGCCTTGAAGGCAACAACCACTCCTGTTTTTTTCCTGAGCTCCATCACCCATCCTTCATTTCCAAGCATCCTAGAAGTGTGAATTAACATGCTGTGGTTAGAGTGGATCAGGCTAGAGGCTTGGGATATGGCTCAGCAGTTAAGAGCACTTGCTGCTCTTCCATTGGACCCAACGAGTTCAGTTCCCAGCACCCAAATCTCATGGCTCACAACTTCTTATTATCTTCAGATGCAGGAGATCTGATGACTCTTTTTCCATAGATAGCAGCACATATGGCACACAGAGAGACACTTGCTCATACACATAATCTTAAAAATATTTTTGATTGAGACAAGTGGTGGTGACGCATGCCTTTAATCACACCACTAGGGAGGCAGAGGGAGGTGGATCTCTATGAATTTGAGGCCATCCTGGTCTACAGAGAGACTTCCAGGACACCCAAGAGTGTTACACAGAGAAACCCTGTCTCAAAAAAACAAAACAAAACAAAACAAAATGTTTATGTGTATGTGTGTGTCTGTACATCATGTGTGTGCAGTACTCGTGAGGACCAAAAGTGGGCATTGGGCCCCCTAGATCTGGAGGTAGATGTTAGTTGTTTGACATGGGTGCTGGGAACTGATCTTGGGTCCTTTGCAGGTGCAGCAAGGCTTAACCCCTGCCATCTTTCCAGCTCCACCCCTACATATGATCTAGAAAGAAAAAGAATGAACAGACCTGGCCAAGTTTGTGAGCTCCAAAGTAGGCCTCAGTTAGGACTAATATCTCCCAACAGTGCTGCTGACTACAGTAGCTACAAATGTCCTCACAAAACTCTGGCCCAAGTAGCACCTGAGTGACGATACAGAACCCCGACACCAATACCACCACAGCCAACAGCATCCGTCATCAACCCTCATCTGGCCTTTGAGGTGATGATCAGCTGATCCGCACTATGCCCCTAACAGATCATCACCGCCATCAGAAGGTTGACATAACCTGATGCTATGAGCTTCCATGTAGCTCAGAAGGAGTTAAGTGAAATAAAGAATATTATCAATATTGTATCAGTCACAGATGAGAAACTACATACCGGGATCAGTGTAATTCATTCATTGGTTTATGGACACCGAGTCCTCCGGGGACTGTCACAAATCCACTTGATGTTCCTGAGTGTGAGATTTAGCATTTGGATCTTTGATTTAGCTGAAAGATGTGTAAAAACTCATGCAGGCAGACAACTCCCTACAGGCGATTCATCTGTGTTGGCTTTTACGTAACAGTTATTCCAATCAAGTGTCGGCAGTAACTTAAGCCCTGTAACTTGCCTCTGAATTCACATTTTTGAGACTATGGGCCCTGGAGGAGCCGCGGCAGAGGCAGCATGTACCCCTGGGAAAGGGGAACCTTCTTGCTTTCTGCGATGGGATGGGCGCATCTAGCGGGGACACGTTTGGAGGGGACACAGCTCTGACTCCAAGGTTTTGGTCCTGAGGAAAGGGGTCAGGGTGGGGATGGGGGGGAGTGGTCAGGCCCATAGTTGTCCCTGGTTGGCTCAGCATGTCAGAAGAGCAGAGGACCTGGAGTTGGTTAACTCAAGTAAAAGGCATGGCTCTGACGTTAAGGGCTTGGTGGACACACCCCTCGGCAGAGCTCTCCTGCTCTGAGTTTCATTCTGGCTTCTCATTACCTGTGCCAAAGCTAGGAACAGAATTGCTTCATCTTAATGCCTCCGGTGATACTAAATCTGTGGTTGGGGCTGGAGATGAGGCTCGGTGGCAGAGCAATTTCTTTGCATACGAGAAGTCTTGGGTTCCAGCCCTATAACTACAACAACAAAAAGTAGGTAAGTTAATATATTCATAAGTCAAAAATGAAAATGCACTTTGATTTTTTTCTTTATTTCCCTTTTATATTTTCAAGACAAAGTCTCACTAGGTAGCCCAATCTGGTCTTATACTTACTCTACAGTTGGGGGCTAGCCTCAGACTCACAATTCTCTAGCCTTTGTCTTCTAAGTGCTGGGATATGAATGGATTTCCCACCCCATTTTCCTTGATGAAGATCTTCAAAATGGACCCAGAGAACACCTGTACCTGATGGAGAAGACCTTCCAGCTTCAAAGCTCCGAGTTCTCAAGAACGCTGGAGTAGAAGGCTTACTTACAACCCGACATTGTAGGGCTGAAATCAAGGCATATCCTGGTTAGTAAGTTGGCCCAGGTTACACAGTTTGTACTGTGTCTGAATTGTGCTTCAAAATTGAGTCTGCTGACCGTGGCTGTGAGGCTCACAGTCACTGAGTTAGCAATGTCTACTAGCTCTCTAGTGTCGAGCTGCTCCACCCTTCCCATCACTGACTGCCAACATGGTGGGCTGGTGAAGAAGCAGGGCCATTTGTGATACTGGGGTATTGCTGTGGGGGTGGCGTCTAGGCCTTTTGAGAAAGTAACTCACAGGCAGAGCAGCTGAGGTTTCTGGGTGTCAGAGGAGGGATGAGTGGTAGGGGAGTCTACAAGCCAGGAGGTTGGCACAGTTTCTCCACTGTGGTAGGCTTGGAACTGGAGGATTAAGGGTGATGCGTTAGCAAGGTCTGTGGCACTCAGTGTCCTCCTGAGGTGTGAACGGTCTTCTAGCCGTAGGAGAACTGAGGCAGAAAAAGGACTGACTTATACAGAAACAGATCTCTATCACTGGCACAGAGGCGTCTGTGTGAGAAAGAGCTGGCAATCGCCAGCGGTTAAGGTGCTGGCTAGTGTGATCGTTGAATCTTAGTCCACCCTCCCACCCATGCCTTTACACTCCCAGAGATTCTGGAATAGAAAGGGCCAGAGCCCTGGTGTGCGTTTGCTCACCATCGCTGGAGGAGAAGAGTTGAGGTGTCTGGGAAGGAAGGTGTCCTGGTCCCTCTTGAACATAGCTAAAGCCACGGGTGAATGTTTATGGGGCCTGGGTATTTTATATACCTCCAGTTGTCTCCATCATTTGCTCTTAAGAGAAACAGTATCACTCCTGGCTCAGAGAGTGTGTCACTCCCTATGAGCCAACATCACAGAATCTATTGTCTATGAGCCAGGGTAACTAATCCTGATGTCCTCAGAGCCTTTACTGTTCTAGAGTCGAGGGTGGCAGAAAGCAAATGACATTTTAGAGAAATGAACAGACACATTTCCACGTTACGCACATAGATTCCGACCCGGCTACATTTATGGATCGTTTGTATGTATGTGGATTGCCCAATTTAAGTCCCCGGGGACTGCCTTTGAATCCCATTTGTCTTCTCCGTTAGACAAATGAGGGGACACATTTCCATGTTCCAGCCAGAGATTTTGACCAAGCCGTGTTTATGGAACACCTGTACGTACATGACTAGCTTGCTTTAAGTCCCTTGGTACTGCCGTTGGGCATAGGTCATCCACTGGGCTAGACCAGGAAACACGAAGGTTGCCTGATGGCCATGGGAGCCACAGAAGTATGCCCCGAATCTTGGGGGTTCTGTGCTCCTCTGGGCTGGCTCTAGGGAGCCAGGGACAGTCCAGATGCAGGGACTTCCTCAGGCTCCAGTTTTTTTTTAAGAGCCCTGGCTTGAAGCTGTTCCATTTGGGTGGGTTTCTCCCTAGCATTTGGTATGGAATTATTACCAAATGCTAGCAAGGAATCCTGCCAAATGCTGTATATCAGCTAAAACCAAACTCCTAAACAATGAAATATTTATAATAAAAACAGACTCCGGAGAGGGGCACAGATTGGGGTGCCCAGTGGCTGAGGGTCCCAGGTTAGTCTTGCCAGCTTATCCACACCTGAGTGTCTAGACCATGGACGCCAGTTGGCGTGGGGTGTGACTGGGTGAACTCGCCCTCAGGAGGAGACCAAGATCCGTGGGTATTGCTGCTCCCTCAAGGCCTAGGAGACTTCAAGTCTTTCCCCTTCTGGAAATCCTTTCTTCTTGCTCCTTGTGGGGTGCTCAGCATTCAGTAAGCACTCAATAAATGCTGACCTCGTGCAAGCAGTGGACACCTCCAAGGGTAGCCAAACCTCAAGCCATGTGGAAACCACAGGGAACGAGATCGCAGACAGCTGCAGCTGCCAGCCAGCGCCGTAAATTATTTTCATGTAACATTTTCAGATGGAGATATTCCTAAGATGCGGCACAAATTTCTTTTCCTTCTTACTTGGAGAATGTGGAACACCATTAACCTTTCTGTAATGGCTCAGGGTCGCCTCTGTGAACCTCAGATGCTGAGCAGAGGTAACGCAGCCCTCGGGGCTCATGAGGCATGCGGAGTACTTGCCCTCCGCTAATGGCTGGGCTTGTAGAGTTTCCTCCAGTCACAAGGCCTGTTTCTTGGCGCTTTGGGGGTTCTTCCCTCACTCTCAGGCCTCTGGCTTTTGCTCTTGTGAGTATGGCTCTCTTTCCATTCCTAAATGACCATCTCTAATCGGCCCTGGACCAGAAAGCAGAGATCCAGGCTCATTACGATCATGAGTGATGTAAGCCTCCACCTGCTTTCGTAGAGTGTCTCAGGGGCCGGAGTTAAGTGCAAAACTTGGCTTTGCAGCTGTTATTTTGGCCCCTCTTGCCTTTCTGTTTGATTTATAGCCGTATCTCAGAAGAGGAACGCTATACCGATGTGAAAAACTGTGGCCTACCATCCGAGGTGTCCAGGGACATCCTGAGAGCACTGACTTCCCACCTCTAAATCTTCACACACTTGAGAGTTTGTGTGCCTTTTCCAGAGACCTGCACCTTCTCTTTGAACCTGACTCTTCCTCTTTGAACAGCACAGGCATCTGGCTTACCGCCTGGTTGGGAAGCTCCACAAACAAATAGGCTCAGGAGGAGGTGGTGGAGGTCGGGTCATGTGGCTTGCACACCACACCCATGGGGGTGATACAGTTAGAATCTGAGCATGTCTACATTCCAGGGGGAAGGCAATGTCCAGTTGAGGGATACTTGCAAGTATCCACAGATATTTATATGTAACTGAGAGAACCCACAAAGGATGGGAAGAACTCAGGGCCCTGCAACTGAGAGGTCCACTCTGCCCACTTTGTACCTGAAGCGGGAGCCTAAGGGCCCCACAGAGAGCAAAGGCAGAGAGCAGAGTTCCATGAGCTCCAGGAGGGATGGTCCCTAGGACTGGAGGCAGGAGACAGATGTGCACTGGCCTGCTGCAGAGCAGGTGGGAGACCCCAAACTTTCCTCCAGCTCTTCAGTCTCAGCTGCTTCTACTTCACATTGCTGAGCTGCTCTCGAAGCACGAAGACAAGGGAGCCAGCTGGGCCATGAGGTCTACAGACACCTATGTAGGTCAGCCTCCTGGGGACAGAGGAGGGACAGTAGATGCAAGTATGACCGAGAGGAATCGCTCCGAGCTGACGGGAAGCAGGCAGAGCCCAGTAACACTTCTGATGGTTCCCTGGGGACTCCTGTCTCTGGGATCACAGGTCCACCCAATTTGATAGCAGCTTCTGAGTGGGTAGAAAGCAGGGGTTTGAATTAGGCTTCTGAGATGAATGCCTCCTCTCTCTCACTGACAGTCACATCCCTTCCCCAGATAGGCAGCCTGCTAGAAAAATTCAAGCAAAGAGACACATTGTTGCGTTTGAAGCAAAGAAGTCTGTCTTTTTCCCCCTCCATCCCTGGGGATTGCCAGTGTCCAGGGGTGAACCTAGGGACTTCAGAGCCCTGTTACAAACTGTTTCCACCCTCCCAACTGGAAAGACAACTTATGTATAGTAAATGTATCTGCCTAAAGGGACATCTATTCATGAGTTGGGAGGTAAATCCCAAAGTCCCTTGCATAAATGGGCAAGAGGCAGGAAGAGAAAGTCAGAGTTGGGGCAGTCTTTGGAGGAAAAATGTAGCAACACCCCAGTGCTCCAGTGAAACACAGTTCATCTGTTTGCTGATGCATAGCACATAAATAGGTCTAACCATGTAAATGCTCGCACCGATACTTGTTTCGTTCTTTTGAGTGTTGTTTAATAGTTTAGGCTGGCCTGGAATTTGTGATGCTCCTGGCTCAGCCTCCTGAGTGCTGGGGTGTCAGGTGTAGTGTGTAGAGACATCTCTCACCACTCCAGTGCTTTTAAGGGAATGAAGAAACAACGTAAATGCTCCAAAAATAAGAGATCATTTAAACAAGTCCTTACGCTACTTCATGGAAGAGCATTACATAGCTCCCCCAAAATCAAGCTTTCCAAGAATTTGATGATGTAGGGGAATAACAAAGTCAGGAAACAAAGGCCAGGCACAGCAGATCCCTAGAAAATGATTCAAAGTATGTGGAAAAAATTTCTGTGGAGGAAAATGCAAGGAAGAAAAGACACAAGGACTCTAGGGTAAGATGAAGGTGAGTGTCCGCTCGTCTGGTTGTTAGTCAACTGTTACTTTATCTTAGAGAAGATAGTTATTTTTTTGGTTTGAAGTTGTAACTAATTCCCAGTTGCATCGACCATTTCAAGCCGTGCTGTATCCATCCATCCATCCATCCATCCATTGGAGATGGTAAAACATTGCTCTGCTTCTCCACAGATCATTTAAGATCATTTCGGTCCTAGCAATAAACTTCGCACCATTTTAAATCAAGGTTAAATTAAGGCTAATAGCCAGACAGTAGTCCCCAGCACCTAGTAAGAATTATTTACATGTTAGGTATGATTCATTCTTTCTTTGATTCTTTCCATAAACATTTCCTAGTATCCTATACTGTGCCAGATATGGGGTGCAGTGACCAACCACGGTTGGGGGTCAGTCTCTCAGAAGATCCATGTATCCTTTGGCTTTTCCCCGGTACGGGCTTCAAGACTCCATGGGGACTCCACAGTGCTCACTGGAATGTGTGAGAAGCTTGGGTGTGTATGCAGACAAAGCTCTCCAAGGATGTAAACCTACCCTCTGCACCTCTGACCTGTCCCCCACATCAACTGTAATTCAGCTCGGCCTGCTGCTATCCCTGGGTACTTTGCTATCAGCACAGGCCTGATTTTCTTCACCCAAGTCTTCCCTTTTGTTTTGTTTCTGAATCCACGAGACTGATCTCCATCCATTGGGGGAATCGGAAGTTTAACCAAGTGTCTGTAGTGATGAGCCCCACCCAACTCTGGTGCACCACTGACCAGAGCTGGAGGGGTCTGTGTCCTGTGAGGGTCCAAGGTGTGGCATG
>NW_004949130.1:500867-503491 GCF_000317375.1 Microtus ochrogaster
TGTAATAGATCATCAATTGGGTGTGGGTTTGGTTTTTTTTTTTTTTTTTGTGCATCCCAGTAGCTTCTTAGCAAAGGCTTGATGGCTGGAAGGTGACTAAAGTCAGCATTTGCCCTGGAGGGTTGTTCTCAGTGACTCGGCTAATTCCTGTGACTCAGGCTGTTTGTGTGAGTGAAAGGCTACCTGCAATCTTCTTGAAACAGGGCTTTCCCAATATGCCATATCCCTGGTTTCTAGTAAGAAACTTTGCACGTGAAGGCGCAAGGTGAAGAAAGAAAGAAAAAAAGAAAGAAAGAAAGGAAAAAAGGAAGGAAAGAAGAAAGGAAGAAAGAAAGAAAGAAAGAAAGAAAGAAAGAAAGAAAAAAACCCATCAAAACAAAGAGCTGAATGTGGGTGGGAAGGCTTGTGATCCCAGGATTCAAGAAGCGGAGGCAGGAGGATTGCAAATTTGAGACCAGCCTTGGCTACAAAGGGAGGCCCTGTCTGAAAAAGAAAAACAATCAAGGCTGACAACTGGACATTTGGAAGAGCAGGAGCCAGGGGCTGCTGTGGGCTACACACCGGCTGTAGGGGAACCACGGGAGTCATACATATCTTAGCAAAGATGCATGTGTATCTCTACCAGTGCTGCATGGCATAACTTATGCTTTCTTTCAGCTGACAAGGCTCCCCAGCCAATCTGGAGCTGATGGAGGGTTATCCAAGTCACAGGCCCTCTGCAGTCACACAAAGCATAGGCCACATTCTAGCTTGGAAGTCCACTAACTTAAGGTGTGAGGAAGATAAACCAGACTCAACCTGGTTGGACAGTATAGGCCATATGTCCAGGCTCAGAAGAGTCAATGTCTAGAGAGTTGTGATGTACTAATTGGCTGGAATTTGATTGGCTTGGTGCTTTGCCTTTATAACTCAAAAGTTGACATAGTTATTGCCAACAACTACGTAGTTAGAGCCAATGAGGCATGGCCAGCCTTTTGGTATTGTGACACAGCTTTGTCACCTTCAAATCTCAGAATGTTCTGAGTCGGTTCATGATTCAGTGTTGGCTGCGTTCATGCCGATCCCAGGACTCATGGGGTCTCTAGTCAGCAGCTTGCACATGTCTGGATGCTCCAGTGATGCATTTAGAACGATCCAGACCACAGCCTTGCACACACGTAGACAGGGAGAGCTGTGACTGCATCTGTGTTGGTTACTTTAGCCTCACTATGGTTTTCAAACAAAAAAAGCTGTTGATAAACCACTCAAAGGAAGCTGGTCATGGTGGTCATGAGAGCTCTCATCCCACTAGGGAAACAGAGACAGGCAGATCTCTGTGAGTTTGAGGCAAGCCAGGTCTACATAGTGAGTTCCAGGTTAGCTAGGGCCACATGATGAGAGCCTGTATCAATAAAACAAAACTTAAGGAAGGTAAGGTTTTATTTTGGCTCATATTTCAGTCCATTGAGGTTGGGAAGGCCTGGTGGGGTTCATGACTGTGGAAATTTGTGGCAGAGGCTCCTTACGCCACAGTGGCCATTTGACAGAGGGCAGCCTGGACACAAGAACTAGGCTTGATACAATCGCCAAAGCCCCCTGGCTCTAGTGCCTATTGCTGCCTCAGTTTCTACCATTCAGCAGCTACACAACCTCCCAGAAGAACACAGCTATCCTGGGACCAAGGGCTCAAAACAGAAACCTGACTTGGATTCAAACCAGAACAATACAGCCTTTGAATAACTGTCTTCACAGAGAGGGTCTCCCTATGCAACCTGGGATGTCCCAGAACCCAATAGATAGGCTAGGGTGGCCTCCTAGTTACAGAGATCAGCCTACCTCTGCCCCCACCTAGTGTTGGAATTAAAGGGGTGTGCCACCACCCCAGATTCCTTTGACTAACTTATACAAGGACACCACGAAAACACCAGGTTGATCTCACTTGGACCCAAAGCCTGGTGTGACCATTCAAAGGCAGAATCACAAATGGATTCTTATTTATTTGTATTTCAGAACCTGCCTATTTGTTTAGTAAAAGACATTCTCTCTGAGGCATCTCTAACAAGCATTTCTCTCAGCTCAGAAAAGCAGAGCTAATCTACAAAAGTTCAGACATCTTTCTTGGGCCAGACATAAAGTTTAAAGCAAGGCACACCTGTAGGTTTTAAGGCCCGTGGCTGTTCCTTCAGTGGGAATGGTGTAGTGGGCCATGCTTTTGCTTTCTGACCCTTGTCCCAGCCTTTTTAAAAGAGCTTTCTAGTGGTGAACCCAAAGTATTCCTCGTTCTTATCAGGCGCTGAGCGCACCAGGAGCCACACACCACAGGAACACACAGAAGCCACACACGACAGGAGCACACAGGAGCCACACACGACAGGGACACACATGACAGGAACACACAGGAGCCACACATGACAGGGACACACAGGAGCCACACACAACAAGAGCACACAGGAGCCATGCATGACAGGAACACACAGAAGCCACACACGACAGGAGCACACAGGAGCCACACACGACAGGGACACACATGACAGGAACACACATGACAGAAACACACATGACAGGGACACACAGGAGCCACACACACAACAAGAGCACACAGGAGCCATGCATGACAGGAACACACAGAAGCCACACATGACAGG